>NC_142654.1:55173676-55473970 GCF_055504915.1 Nelumbo nucifera
TCCTATCTGGCCAATCTTACCAACCAATTACTACTCCAAATTACCATTACACATTCAATCTGCCCCTTCCAAACCCCAAAGTCCTCAAGCCTTATCCGAACTCACCTCACATTTTCATTCTATATGTTGGCCCCTTCTAAATCTACAATAACCAGCCCATCCAAGCTCAAAAATTCCTCTACTGTTCTGTTGCTCCTCCTATAATGTCTTCCCTTCACTTTTTCTCCAGCTTGTCAAATACTCTTCTGGTTGCTTCCATTCCCCCTATATACAACATGCCCAATACTTCTCCCATCTCCAACTCTCTATCAACCACCTCACTCAACTCTACCTTTTTTATTCACTTTCCTAACCTCATATTTACACACCTGTTCTTCACTTGCCTCAGATTTATCCTTAGTTACTTCCATATCCTCCTCCCCTCCAGCCTGACATCTAACACTGATTCCCTTTTCCTTTCTAAGTGAAGAATCATCACTGACCTCTATTTGTGTCCCTGACTCCTCATCATCTTTCTCTCTATTAAAGAAGGATCTTTCCCCCGTATTCTTGAGGACACACAATGCATGGCTTAGCTTCCTTCTCATCATTTTTTTCGATCAACAAGCTTCTTCTCATCTTTGTTCATGTATGCTACTACTTTCACAATTCAACTGCCATTCTTTGATGTCTTTCTCTTGTAAACACTCTTAAACTTATCACATGGTCTAGCTCCATATAAGCTACCTTTTAAAAAGGAAAACACCTTAGTGATGTAAATTAAACTGACTCTTTGAATTTCCAATTCTTCTTCCACTATTGTTCTCGTTTTTCTTTTTATATGTTTCTATATAATAAATAGTGTCCAGTGTCTCTGCATCATTATGCTTCAAAATCGCTCCTTGAGCTTCATTTCTATGCCTCAAATCAACCCCCAATCTGCCTACAAAAGCTATGCTCCACTCAATCAGCACAGTTTTCTGTCTTTAATCCCATATCTGTCTGCCATCCACTTGATAAGTCATCTACTTCTAGTACTGTTCTCCTTTTCTTTTTCAGATGTTACAACAGAATTAATGCCCAGTGTCTTTGCATCTTTATACTTCAAAGTAGCCCCTTGAGCTTCACTACTACAACCCAAGTCAACCCCCAACCTGCCAATGAAAGCTATTCTCCACCCAATCAGCATCTTCTTGCCATCTTTTGACCGAGAATTCTACAAGACTACAACTGTCTGTCATCCCCTTAATAAGCTATTGGGAGGTCCAATAAACTTTCTAAGAATACCAAATTGGAATGCCTGAAAGTAGATGGGACAAGCTTTGCACATGGAGATGCCTTGTGTCCAGAACACATGTTCCATAAAATAATTTAAGTAGGATTCACATTACAAGACTGAGTTAAAGACTAATTTTAAGCTTTCCAACTATGTGCTTGTGATTTTCTTCATGGGTCTTATTCTATTTTTATAACTTGTCTTTGTGGTTTTTTAAATGTTTAAGGCTTTTAATAGTTCAATACCAACTTAGTTCTGTTTTATGTTGACATTTTTCTAACAGCTTGAAAGATCGGCCAGAACGCCAGTAACTCTGAAATTTATATCCCTTGTTCCTATGATGAATAATTTTCTTATCAGTATTTCCATGAAGAATAAATCATTTATTTCTGATTTTAGTTCTTGTTTTTTCCTCGCAAAAATAAGATCTAAGCATTAAGGCTTCCATGTCACACATTGAAATATTCCAGCACCTAACCTCATGAGTCACCTCTGCCTTGTAAAATCTGATCTTAAAAAGTCCATAGTGGCTTAAAAAATCTGTAAGAGCATAATATGCAATCTAATCTTATATTTATGCAACATTTAGTGCCAAGAAAACAAGTGGAGTAAATTTCACTTGGCTCACTTATAACTCTAAAACAGCACAAAAAATAATGAAACAAACACATTAAATTTAGAGCTCAACATAGCAACCAAGAAGAAGGTATTATGAGAATTTCTTGCTCTAACTGGATAAAAAACAAATATTGAGACAGAGAACAAAATTGACACTTCAGAAAATCAAACACCTCATTCTGATAAACATGTATTAACAAGTTCTCTATTGTGGAGGACTGGAGGAGGTTCTCACCACATCAAATTGCTCATCCAAAAGGCGTCGAATTCTAGGTTTCTCACTGCCACACTCCTTGCTTGCTTCCTGATTGTGACTCTTTGGTTCATCCCAACTGACAGAGTCAAGTCCCTGTTCTTTAGAAGCATAATTTGCAGATCTGTTAAGCTCTCTTTTGATTACTTCAGGTTGCTCAGTAAAGTTTACATTTTTATCTACAAGTACATTTTCCCCTTCCTCAGGTAGGTTTGCTTGAACTACAAAATCCTCTTCCAAGTCCTCCATGTCTGAGCCAAATCGAGATAAATCATCATCAAGCAAAGCAGCTACTTCATGATCAACAGCCTTCTGGATCCTCACACCAACAGTCCTTGATGCAACTTGATAGATTGAATTCTCATTTGAGTCTTCATCAACTTTTGGAATATGTACTCTTGAAGCATCATAGGCCTGAAATAAAAAATAAAAATAAAAGAATTTACAAATAGCTCAACCCCCTCCCAATCAGCCTGATATTTAAACTTAGATAAGAACAGGATTGATTGCAGTAATCCAACATCACAAACCTTTACATCCAGTGGGAGCTGATCAAGCTTTGCCTTGCTGTTGTGGTAATAAGAGGAACCACCACCAGTGTTTCTAATCTCCCGCAAATGAATAAGATAATTATAACCATCATCAGGAAGCCCTAACTCCAAAATTTCCCTTCTAGCATGATCTGGTAGAGGGGCCACACCTCTGCCTCGCATTCGAGTTTGGTTTCTAGGATTCTCAACTTCATCATCTTCGTCATCTCCAGGTGCATCAGCAAAAATTGAGTTGGGATCATCAAGAAAATTTGTTTCATCAGGATAACCAGGAGAAACATCACCAGCCACATAATCAGTGTCTTCATCCAAGAACCCATGAACAGAGTATGGATTGTTGTCAACCCTAACAAAGACTCGATCACTAGCCAGACCCCCATGATAATTGGGGTCTGATGTGTCCCTCGCAAGTAACTGAAATGTTGCAGACTTCTTCTTGTCAATGAACTTCTTCTTTCCCATTTATAATCTGGCAATGGTATTGGTCATAATTAGAGCTTAGCAATAGAGAACATCCCTAAAACTTTGTCCATATCAATGTCCCATTAAAGAATAAAATAATTTTGATGGATGAAGAAACATAATATAACAAAACTGAATACAAATTTAAAAAAAAAAAGAAAAAGAAAAAGAAAAAGCTTAGTAACGGTACTACCATATAGTGATGCATAAGTGGATTTAGAGTCAGTGGTTAGTGGCAATATTATGTATTAGTGGATTTAGGGTGTTATTAGCTATTTCCACTAGCCCATTGACTATATGTCCCACATTAAAATCAAGTACTATGCAATCGGATTTGATTGGCAATTCAGAATGACAGAATCAAAGAACAATTGATTGATAATTCATGTAATACAAGGAAGAATTGATTCAAATTACATCAGAAATTCAGAACCAAACCATATAAAATGTTCAATTTAAATTATTTGGAATTTTGGATTCGAAAAACTAAACAGGAAATCTGAGGTCGCAACTAAGTGGCTAACCTTGAATGAGATGTCGAAGCTGATACAAGAAGTAACCTAGAACAGCTGTGAGATACCGAGCGTCAAATGTTTCAGATGTTTGATTCAAAAATTTCCAATCCTGCATTTACAAGAGAAAAGAGACACTGAGTGGTTAAGAAGGGACGTACCTGGTAGTAAATGAGCGGCGCCCTGAGGTTGGTGTCCTCGTGGCGGTGCACCAGTGCCTGTGGCTGCGGCGGGCGGTGGCTGCGGCGGGCGGTGGCTGCGGGAGATGGGAAGGTTGAAGCGAAAGAGGAGAGGTTAGTAGAAGAAAACCTAAAGTGGGATAGGTAAACCGTAAACGGAGTAGCAGAGATTGAAAAGGTTTTTGGTGGCAGTTTCGTAATATTTCACAATATTTTTTGTCCTTTCGCATTTAATGCTGTCATTGGTTGCGGTGCAAATTTATTTGTATTAGTACAAATGCATGAGAGTGCAAATGTAAAAAATGCAAATTCTTGTTTAATTTTGTTTTAGATTTTACTTCATTTGTGCCACAATCAAACAAAATAAGCTAAAATTTAAAATAAAAATAAGTCCGAATTTACACTCAAATCATTTGCACTACCATAGTTCTGCATCAGTATAAATTTATTTACATTGCAACCAAACACAGCCTAGGCTCAATTTGGAAGGAGTACATTACAAGAGTGCAAGGCCTATGTATTTGTATTTATACAAGAGTGCAAAGCCTATGTATAGTGCAAATACCTACATAATAATATAAAATATACAGTTTTGAACTCTACATATTTATATTTGTACTCCTTTCAAATTGAGCCTAAGGTTACGTTTGGAAGCGATGTAAATCAAGAATGATAAAAAAGTTTATGTCGATTCTATTTTGTCAATGTTTAGATGGAGTGTAAATGAAAATTATTGTAAAACTTTACTCCGGTTTAGATTTATTAGCATTTGGATGGAGTAGAATTTTATGTCGTGAATCAATGTAAAACCTCATCGATAAAATCGATGTAAAATTTTACATTTTCTCATCACGCTTTTCAAAGTGTAACAATCACTTCCTCACAATTTGGTGTAAAACGTTATTGATGTACTTTTACACCAATGGCTTTTTACACCAATTCCAAATACAGCCTAAGGACATTATGATGCCTATAAAACCTGGCCAGTTCTACAAAAGCAGGACTGATTCGATAGTTTCTAGGTCGGACCAGCCAAGTGGACGGTCCATTACGATTTTTTACCAAAACAGTTTTAGGGTATATCCAGATCAGACAGATCACAGTTCAACTGGTCCGATTGGCCGGTCTGGTCTGATTTTCTGAACAGTACTCAAAACTGTTGAGGGAATTATTACTAATTAATGTTGTCAATAAATCGGGTCTGGTTTGGGACGAACTACAAAAATGCATATACCCAGAACCGAACCAGATCCTATTGGGTCTACTTTAACTGGTACTGGATCGATTATATTAATCAGGTCAGACCCGATAAAACCCAATTGGCTGTAACTTTTTCTTTTTTTCTTTTTAAGGTCATTTACTTCGACAGTTAGACACCCCTATACTTTCATATATTTATAAAAATTACCCTATAATTTGCATATTAAAACACCCCTATAGTTTGCAATTGCTGTACTATTTAACCCTGAAGGAACCTTTTGTATCTCCGTTTGATTTGAGAATAGCCACTTGACCTCCTGAAGGTTAAAGCAAGTGAAAGATATGGACCTAAGGTTTTTCATTTCAAAAATACCCCTAAAAGGGTAGGTTTTAGGAAACATATGCTAACTAGAGAGGTGTTTTAATAATATGCAAAATAGAGTAAGTTTTAAAAAACACGTGAAACTATAGTGGTGTGCATGATCCTTCTTTTTATTTGAAACTAGAGGGAATATCAGAAAATTTGAAAGGAGAGTTTTTTTTACAAGGGTTAACGTAAAAGAAAAGCTTAAATATTGTTATTCCATGAAGCATTCAGGGGGGGAGGGGAATCATCCCCAAAACCCATAAAAAATATGAAAATTAGTTTATGGAAATCACTAAATTAAAATTTCTCAATAAATACAAAGTAAGTTACCAAAAACTATGTAAATTATTAATAATTACCAAATGTAAATTATCAACGTTAAGTTTCCCCAATAATTTTCCAATTTAATAAATACCAAAACCAATGTAAATTACCAATAATTAATTATGGAATTTATTAAAACTTTCCAATTTAATAAATTAAAAAATATTAAATTTTCCAAATATTTATGGAAATTAAGTATAATTAAAATTCCTCAATAATTTTCCAATTTAAAATTTAATAATTAGAAAACCAATGTAAATGAAATTATCCATAAATAATTTTTCATTAAGAAAGTTAATTTTTAAAATCAATACTTTTTAGAAAATTACTAAACTTTTCAAGTATTAATTATCAGTTTTGAATAATAATATATAATTAATTTTATAATAATAATAATAATAACAATAAGGGAAATTTTCTGATCAATACCCTGCACTTTAGGGTTGTCTTAAGTTAGTCCCCGAACTTCAAAATGTGTATTTGTAGTACTTGAACTTCCAAAAACTGTCTAATAGGTCCTTATCGCTAACAATCCATCAGTTAGTTTTGAAAATGTCAAACCTCATGACCCAAGAAGGGTTCTTGTCCACGTTCACCTAGATCGACAACCACGAATCCCCTGTTCAAACTTTCTAATTGTAAGAATAAAAATGTAATATTAAAGGTATTAACTCCCATTAGCGTTCATTGAATCCTGTTCTTGACTAAGATACCCTTATTCTTGAATTTGGCTTCTCTTTAATTGTGAGGGCACAAGATGTAATTTGTACTACTATATTTCTCCTATTTAACTCCCTCATTAAGTATTATATTTAGAGTATTAATTCCCATTTTTCAATGAATCCTATATTAATTAATCATATTAAACAAAAAAAAAGTGTGACAAAGAATAATTGCTTTTAGGGTAAAGACTTAAACTTATCTTGAGTTTTCATAAATTGACTTAAAAGTACCTTGAGTTTTTCAAATAGACTTAAATGTACCTTATAACATTTTTACCCTTTATTTTTCTTCAAAATTTCAAAAATATAGCTTGAGTTTTCCAAACTATTATGAAATCAAATACAACCGATATCTAGAACATTAACAAGGCATTTATAGTTGGGGTGGGTCCAATGGCTTCCACAACTATGGAGATGGCAATTGCATGTTAAGGAGCCCACATCACTCTAGTCATTCGAGTTTACAACGTTGCTCACTGTATACAAAGAGAAACATAAGAAAATATAGATAAAGCCCCAAAATGGAAATTCTAAGGCTTGGAACAAAGAAAGGTTATTGAGGGTTCAGTTCTCTTATTAATCTTAACTCTCTAAACTCTAAAGCCTACTCTCTCTCTCTCTCTCTCTCGCCCTTCCTATTACCACTTGCTTAAGTTTTTAAGTTGGCTTGATCGAAATCCAAGAATCTATTGGGCTTATAGAGCAACCGCCACGGAAGTGGCAATACAAGATTCAAGCCAATTATGAGTGATTGCAGAGAAAGGATCTAACATGGAAGGAACCCATACTTCACCATTGGTAGGCCCGATAGCTACAAGAAGGGTCTTAACTTAAATGTGGGATGGATGCAGAAGGATCAATATAAAGGAACCCCACGTCACTCTAGCCATCAAAGAAAAAATGTGAATGTGAAGTTAGGTCTCATATGTGCAAAGAACGGAAAAATAGGATTTGAAAAATTTTAAATGAGTTCACATGTGATGTTTCACTTATGGAGGGTATGTTTAAGTCCATCGGGATCAGCCCATAAGGTATATTTAAGTCTATTTGAAAAACTCAAGGTATGTTTAAGTCAATTTATGAAAAGTCAAGGTATGCTTAATTCTTGTCATTGTGTTTATTGATGATGGAAATAAATTACAAATTTGAAACCAACACAAAAATGGAGTTGCTTTCCTGTTTGGTAGCGAGTCAATAATTCATCCTCTTTGGGTCAAAATCTATCAACCCTTGATGTCATAATTAAATAAAATTAAAATTAAAAAAGATGAAATTACATAAGTATAAAAATACAAAAAATTTTGTATAAAACATTTGGGCATATCTCTAATATCATATATTCTAATATAAAACAAAAATAAGTGTGATAAATAAGAAAAATTTGTATAGACACAAAAATATAAAAAAATTGTAGAAAATTTTGGAAACATATTGATATGTTCAATACTTAGATAAATGAGCACTCTAGAATAAGGGGTAAAATTGGAAAGAGAAAAAGAAAATTCTAGCTCAAGAAGCTTTTGGAATATAGCTTACCCAAATTCCATAATTAGAAGCCCCTATACCCATATTAGGGACTTCTTCTAACCCTTTAGTCATGAGAAACCCACCTTCCCTTCTTTGGGTGGTAAGTCGGCTCGCCAGCCTCACGAGCCGAGCTCTAGTAGGCTCGAGCTCAGCTCATTTAATAATCGAGCCACTGAATTGGGCTCGAGCTTGAGCTCGAGCTCGATTGAAACCGAGCCGAACCGAGCTTTTCACAAGCCAAGCTCGAGCAACTCGAGAAAAGCTCGGCTCGTCGCCACCCCTACCCTTTTGCCACAAATCGAGCTTTGTGCCTTTCAATTGAGCCATCATCTTTATGCTTTACTGTGTAAACCCACTAGCATCCAACAAGAATTTTGCCTTTTAGAAGAGAAACGATTTCCCATGTCTAGGTTCTTTTGAGTGCCTCTGTTTCCTAGTTCATAGCATCCTTCCAATGAGGGAACTGCACTGCTTCAATAACATTGTGAGGGATAAAAACAAAAGTAATAGAAGAGATATAGGCACAATAAGGGAGTGACAAAGTATCATAAGAGACATAGTTTGAGATAGGATACTTAGTACATGTCTGTCTTGCTTTACGAATTGCAATAGGAAGGTTGAGGTCAGAATCTACAAGAGGGGGTTCAACAATAGATTCAACATAGGCATCGGAGATAGGAAGTGGTTCAGAATCCAAATTACCTGAGTTCAGGAGGTCAAATTGTAATGGGCATTCAATTTCTGGAGTCATCCTCTTTCTTCGTCTGACGAACCACTGATGTCAAGACCAAGGAATAGGAGGAGGCAAAGGAGGAGGCATGGGGGGAGGACTACTACGACCACAGGGAGGAGGAGAAGAAGGATTGACAACATAACTTGTAGGAATTGGCATACAAAAGGGAGTCTGATCTTTACTAACATCCTCCCCTGAAGAAAAGGACGAAAGATAGAGAAGAAGGGAGTAGACTCAAAGAATGTGACATCTTTGGACACATACCTTTTAACAATGATACCCCTTTTGGACTGAAGAATATCCCAAGAAGACACACTTGATAGACTTTGGATCAAATTTCAGACTAGAGATGCAGGGTCCATGAGGGAAGTCTGTTAATAATATATACAACTGTTTGAAAAGCATCACCCCAAAACTGAGTTGGAACATGCATCTAGAATAACAAGCCTCTGGCAACTTCAATCACATGTCTATTTTTTCTCTCTAATACCCCATTTTTTTAGGAAATATGAGGGCAAGAACTTTGGTGAATCATTCCTTCTTCTTCAAGGAATGTTTGTAAGTGCTTCTCAAAGTACTCCTTGGCGTTGTTAGATCTACTAATCTTAATCTTCCTCTCAAACTGTGTCTCCACCATACTAAAGAAGCCTTTCACAATTAAAGGAACTTCATCTCGACTCTTCATCAAAGACAACCAAGTATACCACAAGTAGTCATCAACAAAGAGAATGAAATATTTGTAGCCACCCATACATGGAATGGAATAAGGTTCCCAAACATCAATATGTATTAAATGAAAAGCAACATTACTTCTTTTGTTACTTGCAAAAAAGGTTGTTCTACATTGCTTTGATAGTTGATAGACTTCACATTGCAGACCAAAACCAGACAAGGACTCAAACAAACTAGGAAACAAAAACTTCAAGGAATCAAAAGACACATGCCCAAGATTATGATGCTACAATTTCAATTGACTTAGTTTCTCATCATGACAAGACACAAATTAACACATCAACCCTAACATTGGAGACTGATCAAGAAGATAAAATGTATCAGCTTCATGTCACAACCAATCGTCTTCCTCGTACTTAGGTCCTGAAAGACACAATGAGATGGAAAGAAGGTTACATAGCAATTATGAGACTTTGTAAGATAACTAACAGATAAGATATTTCTATGCAATTGTGGAACATGGAGTACAACGTTCAAAGAAAGGCTATTGGTAAGTTTAACTTCACCCAAACCCGATATTGGGGTTTGGGATCCATCGGCAACAGTAATCGTACCTTTCCCTGAAAAAATGTCTACAAGTGATAAAGTAGAAAGGCATACCAGTCAAATGATCACTGGCTCCTATGTCAATTATCCAAGAGTTAGAGGGTGGGACATGACATGCAAGTGCAATACCTAATTTTGCAAAGGCACTAGAAGAAGCATTTGAACCAGTAGATGTAGGCAACCCGCTCTTTTCAAGATGGAGTAAGATGCCTCTCAATTTTTCCATCACATCAGAGGTGTCATGAGTATATGCCGAAGGAGGAGCATTTCCCCCAAGCATGTGAGTCTGAGAATCGTGACTTACAGTAGTAACATGAGCATTTACTTTCTTTCCAGTTTTAAACTTCTGAGGTTCAGGTGGGGATTTAGTTTCTAGCATCTATCCTTAGAATGCTTCGGCTTCTTACAGTATTCACAAAATACTTCTTCATGTTTACCAAAACTTTGCTTAGGCTTTGTGGACACAAGAGTAGTGTGCTCAGCTACAAACACTTGCATCATAGCATTCCTCCTACTCTCTTCATTTTGTACAAGAGAATATGCTATGGAGAGTGACAAAATATCAACGCTAAGGATGTATTGCCTAGTGAAGTCATAATCAGCATCCAGCCCAACAAGAAAATCGAAAACTCAAGTTTTTTTAATGTACTTCCTATGTTGTTCAGCATTAACAAGATCTTTCCACTCCAAAGCCCCAAGATGATCAATTTTTTCCCAAATTGATTGTAAGGAGGAGAAATGCATGGCCACTGATTTATCCCCCTGCCGCATGTTACAGGCTTCTCTTCGCAACTAATAAATTCTAGTAGTGTTTTTTCGCTTGAGAATAAGTTGTAGTTAGTTTGTCCCAAATATCGTTAGCTATTGGAAGGAACATATAGTTACAGGCGATGTGTGGCTACATAGAGCATACAAGCCATGACATCACCAATAGATTATCCTGCTCCCATTTGGAATAGTGTGGATCTTTAGACTTCGGCTTAGCTTCCTTACCGGTAATAAACCCAAGCTTACCTCTTCCACTGATTGTAAGCTTGGCTGGTTGAGACCATTCAAGAAAATTTGTCCTATCAAGTTTTACTGTAGTAATCTGTCCTCCAACATTGTCGTTGCTTCCTAGGAGAACATAGGTAGGTACGCGGGCGTCTTTGTGTGAGCCCATTGATCACAACCCCTCCAAAAAAAAATTTCACTAGCACCATAGTCTTCCAACAACACCTGAACTCCCAAACACCTTTTCGACAAGATTAGACATGAGTTACAACAAAAAACCTAGGAAAAATAGGTACTAGCGGAAAAATAGGGGAAGAAAAAAATTCCCAAAATAAGTTTAGGGCTCTAAAAAAGTTTAAGACTACTTCCTGCAGTCCTAGGGGTTTACCATGACTCAAACCCAAGAGGTTTCATCAGCAACCAATCCACCATACGAGCATGCAAGCCCTACATTCTAGATCTGGATTTTTCGCCAATTTTCATCCAAAAAATCCAAGAAAAATCCAAAACAACTTCAAAGCACCATGAAACTTATACCAAAATTCACCCTAAATCAGGGTGAATCAGTGACCATCAAAGACCCATGAAGATGCCACCGACTGTACGGATTGCTAACGTCAACCGACGACATGATGACGTTAGCAAATTTGTCTGTGAGTCATGACCAACAATAGGAAGTTTTCTTGATTGTGCGTAGCTCTGATACCAAGTTGTGAAGTTTAGAGATGTTGAAGAGAGAAGAAAAGAATAAGGAGAAGGAGAAGGAGAAGAAGGAAGTGTCGAGAATGCTTGGTGTGGCACTATTCAAACCAAGAGACTTTTCATTTCTTCTTCATAAGCAAAATTACAAAGGTGCCCTTGAATAGGTGCCCAAATAAAAAAATAACAAAAGGATAGAAATTCCCTCACACTCTTAACAATAGTAATCGTCAGTCTAGAGAAAAGGAAAACCGATTTCAAGACAAAAGAGAAATATGGATAACCGATTCAAACTTCATATGTTAATAGTTATAAATCTGGGTTGACGAGAATAGCTTACCAGAACTGGTTCGATGAAGCCGAATCTAGTCCCCTCAACCCTCTTGGTCTCCCTTAGATCCCAATCCTAGCAAGCATAACATAAACAGACTAACCAATCACAGAGGAAACAATGGGATTTAGCTGATCGTATCTAAGCCTAAAGTAGATCGATTGAACAAAGATACCACAATTGTCATATTCTTAATCTACTTCCTCGAACTTCGACCAACTAGTTTGGTTCCGGTGGATTTATCTTCGAGTAGCCACGACTAATGGAGGTCTTCAGTAGGGAGAACGGTGAGAAAGCAATGCTTTAGGTACAACTCTCACCTGAAACGAAAGCGAAGGTAGTAGCCATCGTGGATCTAGGTATTTCTAGCCTAGCAACGATCGAAGAACAGAGGAGAGCCGACCTGCTATGGTTTTTGGTTGTTCATCCTTTAATAATGATGTCTTGGATTGAAGTTTAGCCTAAGACTATACACTGCAACAGGGAAGAGCCAGATTGGAGAAAGAGATAAAAAAAGGCAAGGAAGGAAATCGAAGAAAGTTAAGATTGAATAAAGAGAGAGGGGTGGTGGTGGGAGTTCAAACTTGATGCAACAATGGAGAAAACAAGGGATTCAATTCTGGCAAGGATGAGAAGTAGGAGGTTGAGGGGTCAGTGATGGAAATGGCGGGGAAGTAAGAAAGTAAAACAATGTTTTAGTTGTCTTTGATTGGGTTTTAAACTCGCCATTGTTGCAACTGGTTGTAGCGGTGGAAGAAGTTCATAGATGCAGTCAAGGATGGTGCTGAGTGAGAGAATGAATTAGGGAGAAGAGGGATAGTTAGAGAGAGAGAGAGAAGTAGAAAAAAATGAGAGGGAGAGAGAGATAAAGAGAACAACGGTGCGGTGAAGGAAAATCGTCACTATCGAGAGTTGCAATGGTGATTGAAAAAGGAAAACAAATAAAAAGGGAGGAAAATAGGAAGAAGAGGAAGAAAAAGAAAGGGAAAGAAGAGAGAGAGAGAGTGAGAGAGAGAGAGATGAAGGACCGGTGATAGTGTGAGTTGCTGTTGTCGCTCTCTGTTCAGTGGTGAGAGGAGGAAGATGAACACAATGTATTTCTTGGCTTTCTAGTTCTTGCCTAATGAAAGAAGATGGAAGAACGATTGAGTGAGGAGAGAGGGAGAAGGAATGGAGAAGATGGTTGGGGGAAGTACTGGTTTGCCACCGCTTTTCACCGAAGAAGACAATGAACAATAGCAGTGAATAATAAGTTTCGAGAGATTGGAAGGGTGTGAACATGTGTTTAGGGATGAATTGGGGTTCAAGCGGGGGACTAAGCAAAAATTGGGTGCTAAAAACATGGCAAAACAAAAGTGTAAGGAAAGTGTTTTTGGATAGATTCTAGCAGACAAGAAACTGAATGTTAAAGGAATACTTGAACAAGACAAAAATCTGCTAACGCTGGAAGGAGATTATAAGGTTAAGATGTTAAGGGGTAGTATACTATGGTTTAGATTCAAGGTAGCTGAAGATAAAGCAAATTTCTTGAACAAGGAACCTTGGATAATAAAAGATATCCTATGATTTTAAAGGAGTGGGAGCTAGATCTGAATCTTCAAGAGATCTTCCCAAACAAGTTAAAGATTTGGGTTAGAATTTTGGAATGTCGGTAGAGTGCATGACCAAGGCATTTGGAGAAAATCTAGGTAAACAGATAGGTGATGTGCTGGTAGTAAAGGAATGTAGGCTGGAGGATGCTAGGAATGCATTACTTGCAGGGTTATTCCTCAAGATTAGAGTGTCAATTGATATATTTTTAAACCCCTGGTTTGTATAGTTCACTAAGTAAGTGGTATTCGAACCAATATGAAAGACTCCCCATTTTTTGTGAGAAATGTGGAGGATAGGTTATTAGAAACAAAATTGCAATTTGTATTGGGGTGATGACCTGGTTGGGGACATTATTAACATGTTGGAAAGTGAAAAAATCACTATAGGTGTGAGTGTAAGGACTTTGGGCCATGGCTAAGGGTAGACAGAGATAAGGATGAACAAAAGTTCTTGAACTCTGAACAAGCAGTCGTAATGTTTCGAATTGGGTGGATTGATAATATGAAAAGTGAACTACAAAAACAACATCTTTTGAAGGCCGACCAGAGATTGTCATCGTCCCAACAAGATCAGGACGAAGTCAAGCAAAAGGAAGGTGCATAGCTGGTTGACATCGATGAATTTCCTCCTCTTACTCTCTGGAACTATTCATTGAGGAACCAGGTTCACTATTTAGACTAGTCTAACCAACTTTCTTGTTGGAACAAGTTTCTAGTTACTCTTCTCACTTATAAAATAAGTTAGAAGGTACAAGAAGAGGAGCAAATCAACTTTTTAGAGTAGTGGTCGAACAAGTACCATGGGGCCTTCTAGCAGTGCCAATTGGCAAGATGGGAGAGAATCAAGAAAATGTAGAGTTGGGAGGTTTAGGTTCAACTCAAGTCTTAGAACCTTCTTAGAAGGAAAGGAATGAGGTTGACGTCAAAAATGCAGAAAGGACTATAGAGGATGTCAGAAAAGAGGTTGATGGCATCAAAAACACTATATTGAGGCAAGTTGCGACTCGGATACTGACATGAGATAAAGGTATTCAAAATCTGGAATGGGAAAGCGAAGGTGGTCAGATAGAGGGCGGGTCAAATGATGAATTAGATTTGGGTAACTGTAGAAAAAGGACCCATTCTATTAGTTTGGGTTCTAGTGATGTGGAAAACTAGGAGGACCTAGATGCAACTGAGTTGGAATTTCAACTAAATACACCACTAATATAGGATGAAAAGGAGCTCGAGACTCAACCAAAACTGTGGGGAGAAGTGAAAATGATTTCAAATGAAGAGATGGAAACATCGGATTGGTTCAAGGAGGACATCCAATAACCCTAGAGTTGAATAGGAAGTCGGCAATGCTACTTGTGGAACCAATCTTGAAGCGGGGGATGGCTCAATAGAAGAAATGGAGGTACTGTCTATTAACTTACTTAAAAATTATGTTTTTTCAATGGTGTGAATGTATGCTATTAGATGTAGATTTACTGTCGGAAAATAATGTTAAAGGCGGAAAAAAGTCCTGGGAGAAAAATTGGAACCGAAAAGAAAGGTGGAAAAATGTTTCAATACAATAAAAGGAAAGGGAATATTAGGGAACTAAAAGAAACAATGATATCTTCAACCTTTTGAAAAGTAAAGAGAAAGTGATTTTGAACTAGGAAAATATAAGAAAAGGAAGATTTTTATTGGTATGTGAGTTTCTTACTTAACAATGTGGATCTTGTGAATTTATTATCTCTGGAAAGGGTGTGGGAGGCTACCCTATCTTAGCCCCCAAAAGAAGAATGCTAATCTTAAGTTGGAACTATCAAGGGTTAGGCTCTCCCTTGGTAGTTTGAGCTCTTAAAAGAGCTTGTTTGAAAACAAAACCAAACATTATTTTCTTGAAGGAAATGTCTCAGCCCCTAAAAGAGCTTTGTTGTGCATTGTAGGAAAAGACTCTCTTGGTTAAAAGAGTGGGACTGTTGGGGAGTGGATGCAACTGGGTTACCAGGGGGATTAGTGGTCCTTTGGAATACTGATGTTAATGAGAAAATTAAGAGTGTGTGAAAGAATTATTACTGCAAAAACTGAAGATGGTAAGAACCCATGGAGAATTTCCTTTTTGTATGGTGAGACAACTAAGAAAAATAAAGTAATTTTTTATAATTGTGGAAAAAAGTGGCTCAATCTTTCAGGGGTCATTGGGTGAATTTGGGAGATATGAACTTATTATTCAATAGAGAGGACAAGATGGGAAGGAAACAATTGAGTAGAGTTGTTTTGAGAAGGATCAAGGAGTTTATAAGAACAATTGGTTGTAAAATTGTACCTAGTCATGGACCAAATTACACTTGGAGTAACAAAGGGAGGGTGTTGACAATGTTAGGGAAAGAATTTATATGGCTATGGCAAATAGTGGACGGTTAGAATTGTTCCAGGAGGCAAGAGTTCTGCATTTATCAGTAGGACAATCAGATCACATTCACACAAGCCTAGACTTAAAAAAATACAAAAGACCCTTAGATTTGAAAATATATGGACCACACATGAGGACTGCCCAAAGATTATTGAGAATATTTGGAATCAACAAAAGTGTAGTGAGGGACAAGTAGTAGTTAAAAAATGCAAAATGATATAGTTAGAATTAAGAATTTGGAATAAATGAGTGTTTGGAAGAATTCAAGAGAGAATCAAAGCCATTCAATTAGGGCTAAGTATTGAAAGACGTGCTCCTGAATGTTCTTTCAAGCAGTTAAGGGTTTATCAGCTTGAGCAAGAGCTGGATAAAGAGTAAAGGAGAGAGAAAATTTTATGGGCCTAGAAATCAAGGTAAAATTGGTTAAAACTTGGGAATCAAAATGCTAAGTTCTTTCATCATGCAACTTTGAGAAGAAGGGCTAGAAATAGAATAGTAACTTTGAAGGATAAGACTGAGAATTGGATCATAGGTCAAGACTAAATCACAAAGTCATAATGAACTATTTTGTATATTTGTTTAAATCCTCTAACCCCAGTTCAGGAATGGAAATACTAAAAGTGATCCAAGAGAAGGTTAGTGAAGAGGACAACTTGTAGCTACAAAGGGATATTGAAGACAAGGAGATTATGGAAGCCTTGATCCAAATGAGCCACCATAAAGCTCCAAGTCCTTATGGTTTTTTGAATTCATTCTTTCAAAAATATTGGAATTCTATTGGCCCTAGTTTCATAAAAGTAGTTAAGGAATTCTTTCAAAAGGGTGATCTTCATAAAGACATAAATAGAACTTTCATTGCTCTAATCCTGAAGTGCAAAACTCCTGAATCAGCTACTCAAATTCTGCCCATCAGCCTTTGCAACACAATGTATAAAACAATATCATAGGTCGTAGTTAATAGATTAAAGCCCATTCTCTCAAAAAGCATAAGTCATAACTAAAATGCCTTTGTCCCTGGAAGATTGATATTCGATAATGTCTTTATATCACATGAGCTTATTCATTTCATGGAAAAGCAGAAGTTCATGGCCATAAAATTAGACATGAATAAGGCATATGACATGGTTGAATGGGTGTTTGTCAAAAATGTAACGGAGAAAATGGGTTTTGGCCAAATGTTTGTAAATTGGGTTATGTAATGCATTTCATTAGTTTCCTATTAATTGCTTGTGAATGGTATCCCTAGACCAAAATCTTATCCAACTAGGGGTCTCAGGCAAGTGGATCCTTTATCCCCTTACCTGTCCCTAATAGTTTCAGAGGTCTAGTCATTGGATCTTCATAGTGCTCACTTGAATGGATCTATTTCAGGAATTAAGATAAATCTATCCTACCATTACCTATTTGTTTCTTGTAGATGATTCCTATGTCTTCACAAATGGAAACATTGCAAAAGGTGGAGTGATTTTGGAAATCCTACAACAATATAGTCAGGCTTCGGGTCAAAAGGTGAACCTCTCAAAATCTGAAAATTTCTTTAGTCCTAACTTGCACACAAGGCTCTAGAAGATCATTACAAGAATAATGGGCATCAGAAGAGTAAATTCCCCATCCAATTACTTGGGCCTTCCCTCTTCCCTTGGTAAATAAAAAAATGTTGTTTTAATTATCTATGTAAATGAATGGAGACTAAATCAAATGGGTGGAAACAACTTTGTTTTTGTCTTCTACAGGGAAGGAGGTATTGATCAAAGTTGTGCTGTCGGTAGTTCCATCATATGTTCTTTCATCCTTCCTAATTCCTATAGGTGTTTGTAAACAGATAGAAAAGATCTAAAGGCAATTTCTGTGGGGGAAACTAACAACCAAAACAGGGTGAATTTGGTTAGTTGGGCCAGTATTTGTAAGGGTAAATTTATGGGAGAACTAGGTTTTAAAGACCCTCATTGGTTTAACCTAGCTTTTTGATCCAAGTTAGCTTGAAGGTTTTGTACAAATAAAGAGAGTTTATGGGCAAAATTTTTAAGAGGAAGGTACCTTTCTAGGAAAAACTTTTGGATTCTGAAAGTACCCCCAAATTGTTCAAGCAAATTTAGAAGTTTATTGGCAGGCAGAGATGAGCTAAAAGTAGGAGCTTGCTGGAGTGTGGCTAATGGAAACGGACTGGATATTTGGGAGGATCCTTGGATTCAAGGACTTCCCCACTTCAAACCAATGGGACCAAGACCCAAAACTAGCACTAGTAGATCGGTTGAGGATCTGGTTGATGTCCAATCAAAATCCTGGGATGTTAGAAAATTGCAGAACTTATTTGTTCAAAACATAATTGATATAATTTGCATGATAGATATTCCATGGTTTTGGGGACAAGATAAACTTACATGGACGTAAGATTCTAAAGGCAGATTTTCTTCCAAATAAGCCTATCGGTTTGATGTCAGCCAAGACCCATTAATTTCCCAAGGAAATGCTCCGTCTTGCATGCCTTGCAAAATCTGGATTAAAAACATAGGCCATTAAAGTCCTCCAAAAATTAAACATTTTATATGGAAATGCTGCCACAATAGCATTGTTCTTAATCAAGTGTTGTGCAAAAGACATATTAAGGAGGATGAGTGGTGTATCTGGAAGCGTGTCGTTAACCACATCGGAACGCTAGTTTCAATATTTATAATTTTTTTTTATTCTCAAAATAACTACAAATGCAGTTAGTGGTGAGAAAGGGGTCATATCCACAGGGAAGCGAGGGAAAAATCGTTACGTACTTCAATCCGGACAAAATAACACGATTGGAGATTGTAGAAACACAAAATTTAATTAATTAAACTGGAATCCATTACAATAAAATTCTAATAATGCTGAAAGTGAAACTTGCAAAAAGATAAATAAGTGACAGAAATAAATAAATAAATAAACTAAATAGAAAGTCTACAACTCGGTTAGAGGTAGTAGTCTCCGGATTTATCCTTTAACCCTTGAATTCCTCGAGCTAGGCCTTCTGTCTTACTTGGCCGAATTTTAGATCTGCGGAAAGGAAGACAAAAATTAAACTAGATAAAAGTAAATTACAAAAATAAAAATAAGAACTGGAAATTAAAGAACGGAAAGTAAATATGAAACTAATGGTAAATTGGTTGGGATTCGAATCTAGAGGTGGAAGTAGTGGCTAGGCGAACTACAAGCAGGAACCACTCCTCTTGCCTGGGCATTCTCTTCTTCCTCTACCCTTGAACTTCTCAAGAATAGCCTTCCGTCTTACCTGGGGGTAGATTCCAACCCCTTCTCAGGCTCCCTTGGGTCCTTTTTATAGAGAATGGTGGATAAAACTAGGATTAGATTGAAAGAGGGGGGGGGGGCAGCAACTGGGTTTTAGCAGAAATATGGGCACCCTAGGGTTTAGAATGGAGGGTTAGGACAGTTCTAAGGTGATTGTAAGGCTGAAAAGAGAATGAGAGGGTGCCCAATATTATGTAGGGTTGAGATTTGGGCGCCCAGAATTGGATGGTGGAGATTTAGGTGCCTAGGGCTGAAAGGTGGAGATTAAAAGGAGTGAGTGGTGCCCTAGGGTGAATGGCTGAGATAGAGAGTGAAATAGAGGGCTGAGATCTAGTGGCTAAAGGCTAAATGGTGGGGATTAGAAGTTAGGAGGTGCCCTAGGGTTAGAATGCACTCCAAAGAGGGTGCCTTAGAATGGAGGGTGGAGATTAGATGTTAGGAAGGGATGGAAGGTGAGGATTTAGCAGTTAGGGGCGGCTAGGGTTTGTTAGAGATGAAAAGAATGTGTGAAGAGGCACCCTAGGGTTTATTAGGGAGAGAGGAGTATGCTAATACCGTAGGAGGGGCGCCATTCTAGGTATAGCAGATAAGAGGCGCCCTCCTGTGCTCAATTTTTCATAAAAATACCCCCTCTCTCAGTTGGAATTCACACCAGTTTCCCAAAAACTGTATTTCAGCTTTGAAACTTCCCCAGTTTTCCCCAAATTTGCACAGAGACCCTTAGAGGTCACAATATTGAATTTAACTGGAAAAATGAGACTTTTTGACTATTCTAAAGCTTAAAATACCCCTGAAACGATGCCCTTAAGGCTTCAAACTACAGAGTTATCACACCCCCAATTTAACCATTGCTAGTCCCTTAGCAATGTAGTCTTAAAATTACATTGAGTAAAGAGATGGTTCTCTTTACAAGATCATCCTTGACAAAATTAACCAAGTATCCTGATTTCAGAATTCTTAAATTTTGTATAGATCGGTATTGGGCTTAAGGGGTAAAACTATCTTGTTTTGAACATTATAGAAACTTGGCTTAAAAGTCTTATATACTCTTCCATTTGTAGACTATCTCGATAAGCTGAGATTGATTTTTAAAATCAGGCGGGTATTCTTCTTGTCATTTTTGACAATGGATTTCTACCTCTGAACTTGATATGCACACTTGTTTTTATTGCTACCTTCCACCGTTTGACGCAAATCTCGACACTTGCCTTAGGTGAAGAGACCCGATTACTATGTGTTAGGTGATTGTCTTTGGCTTTCCCTTTCCCATTTGATGCGAATCTCGACACTTAAATTAGGTGAAGAGACCCGGTTACGAAGTCTAGGGTATCTATTAACTTTTTTATTTTTTTTTTGTGTTCAGGGTAGTCCATTGTTTCTAACAATTTGAAGAATTTTTTGTCTAATTTCTTAATCTTCCTCTTCTTATCCTACCAGGGGCAAACTTGGGAGTATTTTCCTATTTTTAAACGGTTTCGACAATATTCAAATAAGACTAATTTTGACTCCTATCACTTGTTACCAATTTCTACAAAATTCAGTATTCTTCTATCTGTTTCCTCAAATTTTTCTGTTTGGGAATCTCTTTTAATGGAATGAATTTTTAAATTTTTTAGTGAAATTTTTAGTTCTGCATTTCTAAAGGCTTAGCTTCAATTTTTTTTTTCAATTTTTCTCTTTCTCTTTCCTCCCCCCAACTTAAGTGCCATTATCCCCAATGACATGACTAGACTGATGCAAAAGGACTTGGGCCAAAGGGAACAATCAAGAGGGTTTTCCCAAGGGGTTTAAGGTCTGCTAGTTGGTCTCGAATCAAGAAACAAAAACTCTAATCCTACAGACAACTGGAAACTATGTTGGGTTGCCTCCCAATCAGTGCTAAGTTCAACGTCTTCAGCCAGATGCATTCACACACTTCTCTCATCTATACTCTCAAACTCGCTTTCTTCTTCCCACAAACGGGGTTCAGATTGGACTAACCAAGGGGTAGACAGGGCATCTAAAAGATTGTCCACTTTATCTACCTTGAACTCATCTTCCCCTAGGTTTGGATACTTAGTGGCACTAAATACATTTATTTGGATTTTCTGCTCCCCAAATGAAATGTCCATTTCTCCCGATTTATAGTTGATGTTTGCATTGGCCGTTGCTAGAAACGAATGTCCTAAGATTATCAGGTTATGGTTCAGTTCCTCGGTTGGGGTCATGTCTAGGACGACAAAATCCACTGGGATGTAACAATCCTCTATCCTAACAATGATGTCCTCAATAACACCTCGAGGAGTCTTGACTGACCGATCAACGAGTTGTAGAATTACCGGGGTAGGTTTTAACTCGTCGATCCTGAACCTTTCATAAATAATTGAGGGAAGTAGATTTACACTAGCCCCAAGATCTAATAGGGCCCGATCGAAAGTGATTGTAGAGATGACACAACATATGAGAGGAGTACTAGGGTCTTTTATTTTTCGGGGAAGTTGGTTTAAGGGAACCACACTAACATCTACCGAGAACATCACTTTTTGTGGGGTCGATCGTGGCCCCCTATTTTGAGTGCATAGCTCTTTCAAGAACTTGGCGTTGGCCGGGACATGTTGGATTACGCCGAGGAGAGGGATGTTAATATGGACTTGCTTGCTCACTATATGCCCGACTGTGAGTGCGGTTGGAAAGGCAACTACAAGTTGGCTCACTATAGGCTCTTCATCTAAATTTTTCTTTCCTTTTTCTTCCCCCCCCAACTTAGGGTCTTCTTTCTCTTTTTCTTCTTCACTAGCTCCCTTTTTCTCATACGGGCCTTCTAAAATCCTCCCACTCCTTAAGGTTGTAACAACTGTGGCATTTTCAATCTAAGGGTTCTTAGGAGGTGGTTGAATCTGTTGTGGAGGAAAACCCGGTGCCCTACTTCTCTCATCGCATTGGCTTCGGCTAGCTGTTTTATTTGGCTCTCTAATCTAGCGATGGACTGCTGCTGAGTTAGGATCAGCTGCATGAATTGGTTATCAATTCTACGGGTTTGAGGAGGTTGTGGGTAAGCCTGATAAGGTTGGGCTGGTTGGTTCCTAGGGTACATCTGCTAGAACTAACTCTGTACTTGTGGCCTCTAAAATAGCTGGACCATGGAGTTAGATGGATGGTACTACTGGGACTTTGTGTAGGTTTGACATGGCTTAGCCAGTTGTGTCCCAAGGTAATCATTGTACTCATAGTGAGTCTGGGCTTTAGACCATTGAGAGTGCATATCTGGTCGGGCGGTTTCTTGGGCTTGGTTCCTATAAGTAAAGTTGGGCTGATTTTCCCACCCAAGGTTATATAGGTGAAAGAATGCGTTAGCATTGGGTTGAAAAAATCCATTGGCCACATGTGCTTGGTCTGGAATGACTGGTTGACATGGGCCTGCCGTAGGGCTCTGGCTAACAAGATGGGCCGGGCTTGCACAGATGGAACATGTTGGGTAGGATGACAAGGTTGGGTATGGGCCAGTTTGTTGACGAAATGCAAGTACTTGATCAAGTCTTTGGGCCATCCCATAATCCTATCCATTTGTTGAGACACATGGTTCCAATCTAACCGTGGCTCAGGTTGGAAGTTGTTTCTCTTTCCTCAAACTCCAGTCATTGAATTCATTTTATCTTATTTTGTTTTAACCCCCTTCTTCTTCTTTTTTTTTTTAATTTTACATTTAAATTTTGAATTTTAATTTCAATTTTAGATTTTGAAATTTAAATTCTGCAAATTTTTTGATTTTCTCTTTTTTTTTGAAATTTGAAATTTAAATTCAAATTTAGATCTGAAATTTAAATTCAAATTTGAATTTTTTTAATTTTTTATTTTCTCTTTTTTTTTCCAAATTTGAAGTTTAAATTTTTTAAATTTAAATTCCAATTTAGATTTGAAATTTAAGTTCCTAAAATTTAAATTCAAATTTGAATTTTTAAATTTAAAAAAAATGCAAGCAATTCAAACACGACATACGGGCTGACCTAAGGTTTCCTAAACTAGTGATTCAACCAATGTGAATTATCTTATGTTCACTTGGAATTACACCACTTCCTTTGGTTAGCCAGGTAATAGGTGGGGGTGTGGGAGGTTCCCCTTACTCTCGCAATGACCTAATTAAGTAACCACAAAACCCGCTTAGGCTTAGCCGTTTAACCTCTTTCCTTAGACACCAATTGCTAGTTATGGAAACTAATCACAAGTTTCCCTAAAATTCAGCACACTTTTGAACCAAATGTGTGGGAACCCATAAAGGATCTTGCTATCCAAATTTTAAATTAAGGTTTAGGGTGAACCGCATGTGAAAGGGTGGTGGTTTTTGGGCCAAGGAAGGGTGATGGAATCCCCACCTTATCTTATTTAAATTGGATTGCCCTTAAATGGATTAACGGAAAAAAAAACACAATAAACAAAATAAATGCAACTAATTACAATGCATGAACAATTATCTTTAATATGCAATTCAACAATAAAATAAAATAATAAAACAAACTAATTCAGCAAAAGGAGCAATTAAAAAAAATGAAAAACCTTAACACATTCGCAACTAACAAAATAATTTCAGCAATTAAATAACCCTATATGATGCAAGCTCTAGAACATATCAAACCCCAAATGTTGGAATGAAAATGCAAAAAATTTAAAATATTAATTAAAATTTTTTTAATTATATATATATTTTTTATTTTTTTTTTGAAATTTGAAATTTAAATTCAAATTCAAATTCAGATTCGAATTAAAATTCAAATTTTGAATTCAAAATTTGAAATTTAAACTCAAATTTGAAATTTGAATAATTTCCTAATTAACAATTAATTATTCGATTAAACCACTAATTAAGGGAGCAATTAATTACAACAACAATTAATCATAGAAAATAGATAATAAAAGTAATAATTATGCTAAAAAACGAATTAACAACTACAAAAATAAATACTAACAAGGGAAATCGCTACTCTAAGGAATAAAACAGAAAATAACAAAAAAGAATATGTGACAATAAATAAAAAATAAAATAAAAAATGAAGTGAGTTTTTAATTTGAAAATAAAAAAAAAAATAGAACCTAACAACCCTAAACAAAAATCTATTTTGCTCAAGATATTAAAACAAAGAAGATTAAAAGGAAAAATAATACTAAAAAAATACATTGGATCTATCAAAAAAAATAATTAACTGAGAATTCAAAAACACTATTTTATCAAAAAGAATTCAAAAATAAAAACAAAAAAAAAACAAGAATAAATTGGGACAACAACACCTGAATCGTAATCCCAATTTCTCTTCTCTTCTCTTTTCTTTAGTAGTCCAACAACGCTCCAGTACCCCACCTTTTGTTATTATGTCTTGCAAAATCAAAGAGAAACAAGAATTAAAATGAGATTATAGATCAAGTAATCAAACAAAAATAAAAAAATAATGAAACAGATCCAGACAAAGCAAATAAAAAATTTCCCCGTTGATTTCCCAACAACGGCGCAAAAAACTTGGTGTTACTGGAAGCGTGTCGTTAACCACTTTGGAACACCAGTTTCATTATTTATAAATTTTTCTGATTCTGAAAATAACTACAAGCGTAGTTAGTGGTGAGAAAGGGGTTGTATCCATAGGGAAGCGAGGGAAAAATCGTTATGTACTTCAATCTGGAAAAAATAACACGATTGGAGATTGTAGAAAGACAAAATTTAATTAATTAAACTGGAATCCATTACAATAAAATTCTAACAATGCTGAAAGTGATACTTGCAAAAAGATAAATAAATGACAGAAATAAATAAATAAATAAACTAAATAGAAAGTCTGCAAATCGGTCAGAGGTAGCAGTCTCCAAATCTATCCTTTAACCCTCGAACTCCTTGAGCTAGGCCTTCTATCTTACTTGGCCGAATTTTAGATCTGCAGAAAGGAAGACAAAAATTAAACTAGATAAAAGTAAATTGCAGAAATAAAAATAAGAACTAGAAATTAAAGAACGGAAAGTAAATCTGAAACTAACGGTAAATTGGTTGGGATCCGAATCTAGAGGTGGCAATAGTGGCTAGGCGAACTGCAAGCAGGAACCCCTC
The DNA here is from genome assembly GCF_055504915.1 of Nelumbo nucifera. Lineage (NCBI taxonomy): Eukaryota > Viridiplantae > Streptophyta > Magnoliopsida > Proteales > Nelumbonaceae > Nelumbo > Nelumbo nucifera. Next base: position 55,198,999 of record NC_142654.1, read on the forward strand.
CTCTTGCCTGGGCGTTTTCCTCTTCCTCTACCCTTGAACTTCTCAAGAACAACCTTTCGTCTTACTTGGGGGTAGAATCCAACCCCTTCTCAGGACGCCTTGGGTTCTTTCTATAGAGAAGGGTGGATAAAACTGGGATTAAAGAGAAAGAGGGGGATGGCAGCTAGGTTATAGTAGAAATATGGGCACCCTAGGGTTTAGAATGGAGGGTAAGGATTGTTCTAAGGTGATCCTAAGGCTAAGAAGAAAATGAGAGGGTGCCCAATATTATGTAGGGCTAAGATTTGAGCGCCCAGAATTGTACGGTGGAGATTTAGGCGCCTGGGGCTGAAAGGTGGAGATTAAAAGGAGTGAGTGGTGCCCTAGGGTGAATGGCTGAGATAGAAAGTGAAATAGAGGGTTGAGATCTAGTGGGTAAAGGTTGAATGGTGAGGATTAGAAGTTAGGTGGTGCCCTAGGGTTAGAGTTCATTCCAAAGAGAGTGCCCTAGAATGGAGGGTGGAGATTAGATGTTAGGAAGGGATGGAAGGTGCAGATTTAGCAGTTAAGGGCGGATAGGGTTTGTTAGAGATGAAAAGAATAAGTGAAGAGGCACCCTAGGGTTTATTAGGGAGAGGGGAGTATGCTAATACAGTAGGAGGGGTGTCATTCTGGGTTTAGCAGATAGGAGGCACCCTCCTCTGCTCAGTTTTTCACAAAATCACCCCCTCTCAATTGGAATTCACACTAATTTTCCAAAAACTACATTTCAGCCCTGAAACTTCCCCAGTTTTCCCCAAGATTTGCATAGAAACCTTCAGAGGTAACTACAATTTTGAGCCCACATATGACACATAAATTACCTTTACCTCAATATTGGTAATGGTTGAAGATGGTACAAGGATACTTTTATCTGTATGGGTTTACTCTCTTGTTTTGCAGGAAAGTTTGCTATTATGTCTATGGGGGCTGACATGGTAAAAGGATGCTTCTGGGTTAACCACATATTGTAATTTGTTCTGCTCAGGTCCATACTCAATCTTGTATTTCATTTATTCACTTTGAACTTGAAGGAGTAGCCCTTAAGTTTTTTTTCTTTTTCCAATTAAAGATATGGCAAAAGGTTATTTTGTTGAAACTCACTACATGAAAGAGGGTGAAATGGAGAATTGTGTGGGTTTATATTAGGCAATTCAGGCTGACAACCGAGGTGGCATTTGTATAGTTTGTGTATAAGCAGGGTCTAGTCTTGTTTATTCTGAAAAGAGAAAACCTAACTCTTCTTATTCTGGATTTTTTTTTGGGAGGAAGAGTGATTTCATTTAAAACAGAGAAAGTTGTACTCAAGAGGATGTGCAAGCTTCCAAAAAATAAAAAATACTACTCAGATGTAATGTTGTTGTTATGTAAAAAGGTTTAATTTAAGTTCATTTAGGAAGTATAATTATTTCTGGATGTTATTATTCATTTCCTTTATGGTATGTATACTTTATTCACTTGTGACCATTTTTTGAAATAGTTTTGGCATGTTTATAAGATGAGCATAGCAGCGTTGAGGATGTTATAGATTAGTGGCAATGATAGAAAGAATAGGATTAGAATTAAATGCATAATTAGTAACCTTGGTAACCCGGAAGGTATAAAATGGGTTGAAGGTAGATTAAGAAGGTTTGGGCATGTGCTTTAGACACTTACTATGTACCACCAAGAAGCAATCTAATGCAAGTTGATGGTGCTAGAAGAGGCAAGGGAAGGCCAAAATGGATATGGGTTGACAAATGTATTGGCTGACACTCTACCAAAAATAGGGGTGACTAGGAAAAGCTTTGTATGAATAAAACCAAGGTTGTGATCAGAATTGTAATAGTTTTTAATCAAGAATTGATTGGCATTGGCCTTGTATCTTCTTCCTCTTATCCAGATTCTTGTGTAAAATGGTTCTGAAATAAAAACTTCTTACTCATCAAAAAAAGAAAGACATGAGTAGAGGTAGAGAAATGATCGATTTTGAAAGGTTCAAACTTTGCCAGAGGGAGGATATGGTGTAGCTAGAGTGAAATGGCAAAGCAAGGATTTGCGTAGCTGACCACATTGAATTGGGATAAAGTCTTTGTTCAAATGTGTGCAGTTAACACAGACAATGATGTTTCTTGCATCAAAAAGGACATTGATGATGCAGACCATGAAAATTGTTCATTTTCATATTACAAAATACTAACTAGTAAAAATTTATGTTTTTTATTAGTTTGTTGTTGTTGCTGTTATTGTTGTAATCATAGTAGTGAACTGTGAACCATCTCACTCAAAATTTTCCCTGGTTTTTTGTTTAACTAATTATCGTAATGGATATGTTTTTCAGGTAATTGATAAAGTTCAGGAAGAAACCAAGATCCGTGCAGGTATTGGTGAGCAGGCATTGGTGATCAGGGCCAACCTGTGAACCCCATTGTTGGAAGAGAAACAGAGGGAACATCACAATGATCCGAAAGGAAGTGCGTCCATCTTTCAAGCAGTCTAGCCTTTACCCCCCCTCTGATATTCAGAGCTGAAGCAAACTTCGAAGATCCATATTCATCGGTTGCTCTTTTCCTTTTCAAGTTACATCAGAAGCCATGGGTATCCGATTGCCAGGAATGGTTCATGCAAAAGCCCTTCCCCAACGTTCTCTTATTTCACCTTCTGCACCAACCACTAATGTTCCCAAGGGACATTTTGCAGTCTACGTTGGTGAGACCCAAAAGAAGAGGTTCATTGTTCCAACATCCTACTTGAACCACCCTTCCTTTCAAGATTTGTTAGGTCAGGCAGAGGAAGAATTTGGGTTCAAGCATCCCATGGGTGGTCTTACAATTCCTTGCAATGAAGATCGATTTCTCGACCTTACTTCTCGTTTGAGTGGCTAGTGATCATGAGAGGAGAGGAATGCAGGAGCCTCAAATCAATTGAAGAGGTCAATCAAGAGATCGAATTAACAGATGTGCAGCTTGGTTGACATTCTCAGCTGCAACATCGCCAGATCCCAAGTCTAAATTAAATCACACTGCTGGTTAGTAGTTACAAAGAAGTGGGAAGGCAAAATATATTTCAAATCCCCTGAATGGAGAAAGGACTAGTATTCAAGCTTAAAATCTTTGGTTTTCAAAGCAGCCTGCAGGGAGAGCACATTGACATTGAATCAATCTCATAAACTCGATCAATTTGCAAATTATGCATCTACTTTGCCACTCCAATGCATATATAAATTTACTTTTGTACATCAAGGCAGAAGTAGACAAGGGCTGGAATCTGAAGTTTTCCTTGTCACTTGTTTTTATTTTTTTTGGTTGCTTGTAACAAGTTATCAGACTCTTGATTAACTGTGAGGTTGGAATTTTTCAAACAATTTTCATGGTCTCTGCTTTTTCTCTTCTTTTTCCTATGCTAGACTAAAAATATATATATATTCAAATATGTATCTTTAGCCTTTTACCTTCTTTTAAAAAAGCTTATTGTGGTCAGGACTCGGGAAATAAATTATTCAAGAGATTTATTATCTAGTGTTGGCAACCATTCTTTCCCCCTTCTTACGTAGGGGATGATGGGGTGATTGGATTGTCTATTTCTGACATGACAAGAGAAGGTAGTTTTATCATCTAACATCTATGCCAGATTTGAAGTTATCCATGTGTGGTAAACTAATCTATTCCGGTCTCGGATTATGAATGGGGGCTGGATGATTCATGACTCATCGACTTACCTTTGGTGTCCGGTGTTGGTTCTGGTTTAATGAGTTTGTCCCAATTAATAATCAGGCCTGTTCTGGTTTTTGCCATACTAATTATTTTACTTTCATTCACTTTTGCAAAGGGCAATGAATAGATTATGTAGAATGCTTCATATCAACTGAATAAACTTACACTATTTGATTCGCACGGGAATAGGGGTTTGGAATTGAAATTGGAATGGCCTATTTCAATTCCAACTGTTTGGTTGGGTGGAATTAGGGGTGTAAAGTGTAAACAAATCGAATTTGAATCGGATCAGGTAATATCATAATTCAAATCCGATTTGAAAATTTGATATCCGAATCCAAATTGATATTCAACGGAAATTGAAAATTAATATTCGAGTTCAAATCCGATTAAATATTTGAATATTCGATTCGATTAGGTTAATTAATTATTTTAGATAATTGATAAATGTATAAAATAAATATTGATGATGCGCGATTTGGCTGCTCTTAGATGGAAGATGACTTGGGAGCTAGTTGCGTAGTGAGCTGATTCGAACTGCAAGAAAACAGATCAGAGAACCTGGGGTGGAAGACCCGGTGAGGTCACTCCGATGCTTAAGTTAGTGGTTGCGAGCCAAGGCGTTGGATGCTAAAGAGCTTGAATGTAAACAATCATGCATACCTGGGCTTTGGAGGGGTTGTTGCCCTTATATAGCTGAGCTGCCATGGGTCTTACAAAACGGTCCCGGGATCTTGGGCCTGAGTAGATGAGATCCATTTCCGCTTTAATCAGGGAGTAACATATTAGTTAAGGAGGTCTATCGTCTCCGCCCGATCCAGGCGGGGAGAGGACAAGGCCTGTCGTTATGCGGCGTGATCCCGTGAGGTTCGGAGTTCATTAGGTAGCTTATGGAGTTGATGACGTGTCACTCCAGGTCTTGAGCCCCGAACTAGATTAGGTGCCGAGATGCCTTTACACCGAGGTGACTCTATGCCGAGGTGGTTTTGTGCCGTGGTGACTGAATACCTAGGTGTGCAACTTGGGCGGGCTTAATCTGAGCCTTGCTCAGCCCAACCCAACTTTTTTCATGGGTTGGGTTAGATTTTCTAGGCCTCGAGTTGGGCTTGGGCTTGAAATGACGGGTTTTTATTTTTTTTGTGTTGGGCTCGGGTTGAGGTCTTGGGCAACCTGAGCCCGGCCCGATGTATTGTACATGTAATATATAGTTGAATCAATGAATCGTATGTTAATATGTTATTATGTTGGCTTAATGGTAGTTGTTTAATTAGTAAAATACTAATTTAATATTAGGTGACATGTGTCAATTGTCAATGCCATTACTCAAAGTCATTAATTAGTTTCTTATTTTTTTTTCTAAACACGATTTCCCTCTTTCACTCTTTGTGTCTCTAGACTTTGACATTTCAAATTCTTTTAACTTTCAAATTCTTTTAATTCGAATGCCATTATCGCAAGTTGGCAACATTAATTAAGGAAACCCAAAGGCCAAACCGCCAAAAGCCCAAAAGCCAAAAGCAAGTGAAAACTTATTATGGCAAGTTGGCAACATTAATTAAGGAAACCCAGAACAAGTAAAAACTCATTAGGCTAATTAAGTTTTAATCTGGGGCTTTGGCCTTTGAGCTGATTAACCAATTCAAATTTGGCCCGGGCCCAACCCGAATGCCTAAAATTTTAGTGCGGGCTGGGCTTGGGTTGAATAATTCGGGCTTGACCTCGGGCTTGAGCTGGGCTTGGGCTTTAGGTCCAATTCTTATGGTTGGGCTTGGGTTGAGCTAAAACCTGGCCCAGCCCGCCCGACTTGCACCCCTACAAATACCGAGCTCTAACTTTTGTTGACTGGGCTCTTTTTGCTGAGTTGTCATTCTTCGAGCAGATCGCGTCCACGTGACCTCTACTTACTAGGTCGTGCCAAATCACCCTCCATCAAATATTTTATTGATATAAAGTATATAAATATATAAACTATTTATATAATTTAATTATTGTATATATAAATTATATACAATATTTTATATATCATATATAAGAATTAAATAATTGGTCAAATTCAGATATTTATCGAATCAAATCAGGTCATATCCGAATTTAAATCCGATTAACTATTCGGTATGAATAGGATATCTGAATTTAACCGACTAGATATTTGAATTATTCGAATTCGATTCTGATGTAGCGCGATCTAATTGCTCCCTGCTGAGGTTGATCTGGCTTCCAGTCGGACGACAAGCTAGGTGATCTACAAAATAAGATCAGAGAACCCAGGGTGGCTAACTCGGCGAGGTCGCTCCGATGCTTAAGTTAGCAAACTTGTTGCGAGCTGAAAAACTGTTGAGAATATTGAGAGCTAGAGAGTAGAGAAATCACGCGTACCTTGAGCCATCTGGGGTGGAGCCTTTATATAGTTGAGTCCTCGCGGGTTTTGCGGATCGGTTCTGGGATCTTCGTCATGATGGGATCTGTTTCTGTGTTAATTGGAAGATAACGTTGCCAACCGATATGGCTTATCAATTCCGCCCGAATCGGGTGGGGAGGTGATAATGCTAAATGTTACGCAGCGTGATCCTGTGAGGTTCGAAATCCGTTGGAGGGATTTCCGGGATCACCACGTAGTGGTCTCGAATCGGTATCCCCGAGCTGATGCCTTTAAGTTCCGAACTGGGTTGAATGCCAAAGTTCCTTGGTGATCCTGTTGCGATGTCGTCCCGAGGTGACCTTGTCGCGAGGTCACTTTATCCCGAGGTGGTTAGATATCCGAGCTCGATCTGTTGCGGACTGGTCATGTCAGGCTGAGTTGTCATCTCTTGGTCAGGTTGTGTCCACGTGTCCCCTCTTTACTAGGTCGGGCCAAATCACCCTTCATCAATTGTCCCCCACTCCCCGAGCCAGGGGTCTCGACCCGGTGCGGAGAGTTCATGACGAGTCCAAGTGTTTTTGGCCCGAGGTCCAGGCGGCTTGTCGGACGAATCGCTGGTTGGACTTGTTCGGCCACCCGGCTCAACCAGGAATAACCTAGGTCGTGTCTAGTCTACGCGCAGATGTCATACGATCTATAAACTCCGCGGACATCAAAAAATGTGCTAAATCGATTTCAACCTCGGGGGTCGCACAGCCGATTTTCCTAAGAGCCATTGGATTGCTTCGATCTTGACCGTTGATTCTCGGACACTGCGGCTATAAATAGGGGGTCCGAGACTCATTTGCTTCACTACAAATTCGCTAGCCTTCGATCTAAGGTCGCGTTCGAGTTTTTTAGCTCGGTTTCTCCCGTTCGGTGTCTTCTTTTAGTTCGGTCTCTCTTTGGTGAGTCTTCCCTATCTCTCCTTTTTTATTCGATGTCTATCTTTTCCATGTCTAGCTTTAGTTTTGATAGTCTTTTAGATGGGAGCGGTGAATTCGCTGGGGCCGAGGTGGCGACCTCGGCTCAGGTCCTAGATCACCACACCGAAGAAGTTACTTCGGGTCGAGAAGCGGTCCGGGGTCCTCCTGAGGTGTAATCACCCCGGGAGGTGCGAGAGGCCTCAGGTGGTCTGGCATTCACCTCGCATCGAGGTCGGCAGCCAGACAACTTTGGCCTGTCGACGATGACAGCGGACAGGCTCCAGACCTTAGTAGCTCGGTATAGGCTTCCGAGCAACCTTGTCTATAGTCTTCCCCTAGGTAACTTTCCCTGGGAGCATGGTCACAACGAGATCATGATCTTCGAGGAGCAGCTCGCGGCTGGTCTTCGTCTTCCACTTCACCCCCTGATCGTAGAAGTTATAAAACTTTTTAACATCACCATAGATCAGCTGCATCCGAACTCCATTCGCAATGTAGTAGGGACCATCTCGCTCTTCCACGACTATAGTTTGCCTCTTGACCTTGATATTTTTTTCTTCCATTCTCTCAATAAAGAACGCCTCCTGGGTTCTACCCGAGCACAGGCGAACTTATTACCTATCTCCTCGTCCAGGTTATAAACTTTTACACGAGCTCCCAAAGAAGGTCCCGACTTGGAAAAGGGGCTACTTTGTGGTCCGTAACACTGAAGGGTGGCCTTTCCCGACCCACTGGAGGGCGGCCATTCAGGATACCAGCGTCAGGCTAGACCTGAAGACAAGGAAAATTCTCCGATCTTGTGCAAAGCTCAGTCTCAAGTTCACGGACTATGTGATCGAAGACAAGCTCGTGCAGGCCGGTCTGAGTCCTGGTAGGTCGTCACTTTTTGTGTTGCCTTTGTTTTATTTCGATGCTGCTTCTGACGATTTGCTTTTGTTACAACAACCATGAAAATCCCTGCAAATGAACTCCTTGGTAGAATGAAGCAAAAGAAGAAGCGAGCTACCAAAAGAGCTCGCGTTGAATCTCTGCAGGCTACCGTCCCTGAGCCCGAGCAGCCCTCAGCCAAGCAACCTCTAGTGATCGATCTGGTCGAGGAGGAATCCGGGAAAGTCTCCCCACCCCGCGCGCTCGAGGAGGCAACATCTTCGGAGCCCGCCCCTGCGGCTGCCACTTCTTCGGGCAGCGATGAGGCAATTCGGAGTATCTTGACTCCGAAGTACAGCCTTCTCAAGAGCAAGAGCACAGTATACGCCGAGGAGGTCGCTAACTGGGCCGAGTGGCTACCCATTGTATGGTGGTAAGTTCTGTCTTGACTTCTTCAATTTTGCACTTGAAACCTTTCTTGTACTAACTATTGTTCTTCTCTTGGCAGGTGAACTCCGTTGTACATGCTCTGATGTACCAGTCCGAAGTGCACCTGAAGCGAGCTCTTGCAGTTGAGTCTTCATCTCACGAGGCTCATGTGAGCTAAATCTGGCCCGCAACGAAATTAACCAGTTGAAGAAAGATGCGCGGGCTCAAAAGGAGTTGATTACGCTGCTAATGTTTGAGAAGGAAGAGCTCGCAGGGGAGAAAGCGACGCTGAAAAGGGAGGTGGAGAACCTCGAGGCCCTCGTAAAGGAGCGAACTGAGACACTCCTTCAGGTTGTGGAGGAGGGTAAGATCAAGGTTGTTGAGGAATACAAGACCTCGGAGGAGTTCCGTGGAGAACTAGTCAAGACGGGGATAGAAGGTTATCGTAAGGGCTTCAAGCTCAATAGGTGGCTACCCGACGTGAATTCCCTCAGCTTGACCTAAGCGTCAATACTACTTCGAGGGGCACAGATGAAATGGCTGTCGAAGCTACCAAAGATCCGGACTCCGAGGCAGAAAGTGACAACAATCTGTTCGGCGACATCGAGGAGACCGATGCTGATAAGAGTATGGACCCTCCTGCTGAGGCCTCGGACAAGGGCGAAGAGCACCGAGACGAATAAACTCCTTTTCATCTTCTATATTGTATACCCCGGGCCTCCAAGCTCGATCTATAGTGAACTTTTTCTTTTCTTTTGTATTGAACTCTTTACATTAATGAAATGCACTTTTTGACTTATCTTTTTGTTCAAAAATGTTCTAAGTGCAAATAACTCTCGAACTGGCGAACTAACCAAGTAGGAGTAGATGTGTAGGTTCCCCGAACTGTTGAGCTACCGAGTTGGACAACAAGTAAGGATAACTGAAAATAGAATTTTCCCAAGTGGAGGTTACCCCGAACTACCGATCTGGACTACTAGTAAGGGTAACTTCGCATAATGTACGCCGAGGTGAGCGGACATTGTAGGGTATACCCAACTTGCCTACACACGGGCTACTCGCTTAGATGTCGGTTGTCCCTTTGAGCTAGTGAGTCCAACCTATTATTATATGCCGAACTGGTCTACACGTCGTAGGGTTTATACCTGAACTGTCTATGCCTTAGGCATGGGGGATGATTTGCCTATGCCGAATAGGCGACTAGGACTTGTCTGCCCATGCCGAGGAGGCGACTAGGACTTGTCTGCCCATGCTGAGGAGGTGACTGGGACTTGTCTACCCATGCCGAGGAGGCGACTGGGATTTTCTTGCCCATGTCGAAGAGGCGACTGGGACTCATCGTAGTGCCGAGGTCTTATGTCAGCTTGGCATCATGGCCCTTGGGCTTCTGAGAGTGACTCGCAATCCTCTCTTCAGTTCAGCGATCACAGGTAGTATCTTCTCACGTTGCCGATGTTCCACGCTCGAGGTACCTATTTCCCTTCTAGGGTCTCAAGCTCGTACATACCTTCCCCGAATACCCGTCTTACTCGGTACAGACCTTCCCAGTTCGGTCCGAGCTTACCGACACCGGGCTCAAGTACCATAACCTTCCGAAGAACCAGGTCGCCGACACAGAAGTGTTATTTCTTGACTCGGGCGTTATAGTACCGAGTCACTCTCTGCTGGTAGGCTGTAGTCCAAAGGTATGCTAGGTCCCGTACTTCTTCTACCAGGTCGAGGTTGGTACGGAGCTTGTTGTCGTTTGTCTCCTCATTGTAGGCCTCTAAGCGTAGTGTTGGCACCTCAATCTCTGCTGGGATCACCGCTTCCGTGCCGTAAATGAGGTTGAAGGGGGTCTCACCCGTGGCGGTCTTGACGGTAGTCCGGTAGGCCCATAACACACTGGGCTGTTCATCTACCCACAGTCCTTTGGCTCGGGCTAAGCGAGCCTTTAGTCCACGGAGTATGGCTCTATTGGTGATTTCTGCTTGCTCGTTTGCCTGGGGGTGTGCCACCGAGGTGAAGTTTTGTTGTATTCCCATCTCGGCACACCAATTCTGGAACTTGATGTCCTCGAACTGCTTTCCATTGTCAGAGATGAGTACCCGAGGTAGCCCGAAGTGACATACTATATTTCTCCATAAGAAATTTTGTATGTTGCGGGTTGTGATCGTCATTAGGGGTTCTGCTTCCACCCACTTCGTGAAATAATCCACTACTACCACCAGGAATCTCCTTTGTCCTGTCGCTGCCGGGAATGGGCCAAGAATGTCGATTCCCCATTGTGCGAAGGACCATGGGCTGGTGAGGTATTTGAGGTCGGCAACAGGTCGGTGGTGGATGTTGGCGTGCCTCTGACACTTGCCACACTTGTTGACGAGCTTGAGTGCGTCTGCCTTCATTGTGGGCTAGTAGTACCCTTGTCGCAATGCCTTCTGGGTGAGAGCCTTGCCCCCCAAGTGTCTGCCACACAAGCCCTCATGGGTGTTGTGGAGAACGAGTTCGGCCTCTGAGGGTCACAAGCAACACAAATAGGGAAGCATGAAAGATCTCCAGTACTACTGTCTGTCTATAATGACGTACTTAATTGACTGACGCTCTACCCTCCTAGCCACATTGCGATCTGCAGGGAGGGTCCCGTGAAGCAGATAGCTCGCGAGTGGGTCAATCCAGCTCGACTTTGCTTGTGCTACGAGAGCGACCTCCGAGAATGCTAGGCTGAGGTAGGTCCTCTATGTACACGGTCCACATGGTGTTGTTGCTTGTGCTGGCTAACCGGGACAAGGCATCGACCTCAACGTTCTCGGATCTCGGGATCTGCTTGATGAAGTAAGATAGGAAGCCGCGTAGAACCTCTCTGACCTTGGCTAAATAAGCAATCATGGTGGGGTCGCGAGCTTCATACTCGCCGCTGACCTGGTTGACCCCGAGCTGGGAGTCGCTACAGATGATGAGGTGTTTAGCCTTTACTTCCTTCGCTAAAGTGAGCCCGACTACTAATGCCTCTTACTCTGTTTCATTGTTGGACACTGCGAACCCAAACCAGAGCGCGTATTCCAGTTTCACCCCGCTTGGACCGTACAGAATTATGCCCACTCCGCTTCCTTGCTGATTGGACGAGCTATCGACGTGGAGGATCCAGGGCTCCTCGTCCCAGGTCGGACCTGCTCTAACCGGGATTGGTGCCATGCTGGTTGATGCTTCCTCCGTGTGCTCGAGCTCGGCCAGCTCAGGGGTTGCAGTGCTGACCATGCATTTTGCCACGAAATCGACTAAGGCTTGGGCCTTAATCGCCGTCCGAGGTTCGTACTGGATGTCATACTCACTGAGTTCGATGGCCCATTTCGTCAGTCTTCTGGACACCTCGAGCTTGAGCAGGATCTGCCTCAGAGGCTTGCCGGTGAGGACGACGACAGTGTGGGCTTGGAAGTAGGGACGAAGCTTCCGAGCTGATATGAGTAGCGTGTACGCCAACTTCTCGATCTCCGGATACCTTGTCTCAGCATCCTACAAAACCTTACTAACATAGTAGATGGGTCATTGGACCTGATCTACTTCTTTTATTAGTACCGAACTGACTACCTCGTCACTCGCGGAGAGGTACAACTTTAAAATATCTCCCTCCTCGGGTCGAGTTAGAACTGGGATACTAGCTAGGTATTTTTTCAGCCCGTCGAAAGCGAGCTGACACTCTGCGGTCCATTCGAAGTCCTTGCTTTTCTTTATGGCCTTAAAGAAAGGCAGACAACGATCTGCCGACTTAGACATGAAGCGGCTCAAAGAAGCTATCCTGCCATTCAATCTCTGAACCTCCTTTACTTTGCGAGGTGGTCTCATATCTAAGATGGCTTTTATCTTTTCTGGATTGGCTTCGATGCCACGTCGGTTGACTATGTGGCCCAAGAATTTGCCCGAGGTGACGCTGAAGACACATTTGTTGGGGTTTAACCTCATGTTGTATTTTCGTAAAATTTCAAAAACATTTTGCAAATCATCCAATAAAAATTTTGAAAATTGGGTCTTAACGACCATATCATCTACATAGCATTCAACTTTATTGCCAATTAATGGCTCAAAAATTCTATTTACAAGTCTTTGAAAGGTTGCCCCAGCATTTTTTAGTCCGAAGGGCATAACCTTATAACAATACAGTCCAAGCTCGGTGACAAAGGCCATTTTTTCTTCATCGGCGGGGTCCAATTTGATCTGGTTGTAGCCCGAATATGCATCCAGAAAGCTCAACAACTCATGCCCTGAGGTCGCGTCTACTAGGCGGTCGATCTTGGGTAGCGGGAAGCAGTCCTTTGGGCAGGCTCTATTTAGATCGGTATAATCGACGCTCATGCGCCATTTATCGTTGGTCTTTTTTACCAAAACTAGGTTAGCTACCCAGCTCGGGTAATGGACCTCCCTGATAAAGTCTGCCGCCAAGAGCTTCCCGACTTCCTCGTCGACTATCCTCCAACGCTCTGGGGCAAGGTTGCGTTTTTTGTGTCTAATAGGCCTGACTAAGGGATCAATATTCAGTTTATGAGTTAGGACTTTTGAATCTATGCCGGGCATTTCTACTGCAAACCATGCAAATACATCTAAATTTTTAAGTAAAAAACTTACCAACTAAGAGCGGAGCGGTTCCTTGATCGAAGCGCCGATCTGGAGGGTCTTAGTCGGGTCATCTGTTGAGACCAGGATGTGAACCGTCTCTTCTGTTGGTGTAGCTCGCTCCTCGGCGTACTTCGTAGGTCGCTCGAATTCGACGTCAGCCGCTAGCTTGGCTTTCCCCTTAAGGGCGACAACGTAGCATTTGCGAGATTCGAGCTGGTCGCCTCGCACCACCCCTACTCCATAGTCCGTAGGGAACTTCATTGCCAAGTAGTAGGTGGATACTACCGCATGTAGGGCGTGCGTAACGGGCCGACCTACTATGGCATTGTACGGGGAGGGAGTTGCAACCACTAAAAATGTATGCTCAAACCTTACGATGTTTGGCCACGTGTCGACCTCTACGGGTACTGAGACTTGCCCTAGGGGTCTGACCTCCTCGCCGCTGAAGCCTACTAAGGGAGTGTCTGTTGGCTTTAGATCGATCGTCTGGAGCTGCAGTTTGTCGAAGGTGTCTTTGAATAGGATGTCGGCCAAGCTACCTGAATCCACCAGGACACGCTTAACTTTGAAATCATTTATCCTCAACTTTATCATCAAAGCGTCATCGTGAGGATGTTGGATCCCATGCACATCATCTTCCGTGAAGTAGATGGGGTCTTCGAGTCTAGGTCGCTTTGGCGGATCCTGCTCCTCGTTCTCTAGTTCACGAACTGAAGCTCGTCCTGTTGCCGAGGTGCAGCCCGTGATGATGGACCCGCCAGTAATCATATTGATTACTCTGCGTATCGACCTTTGTTCGGGCAACTGCCGTGGCGGCTGCTCACTCTGTCTGCTGCTGGACTCGGGGGCGTTTCTTCTCTGATTCCCCTGCCGGTCTGTTTGGCAATCTGCTTGGTTCTTGTCTTCTCTTTGTATAAAGTTTTTTAGATATCCACGACGGATGAGCTCCTCAATCTCGTCGCGGGGGTTCCTGCAATTCTCTGTACTATGTCCATGGTCTTTGTGGAAGTGACAATAGACATTTATGTTTTTGGTGGCAGGATCTCCCCTCAACCGAGGTGGCCACTTCACGTAGGAAGAGTCTTTGATCGCCATCAGGATTTCTCCTCGCTTCGCATGGAGGGGTGTGTAGCTCGTCCTTTCGATAGGTGGAGTTCTGGAATGCTGACCTAACTTGCGAGATCGCGAAGGAGATTGGCTCCTAGACTTGTTTCCTCCCCTAGTCGGGGACTTACTCTTTCTTCTCTTGTTCCCGTCGTTGCCTGTGTTGTCACCTTCCCTTTTTCTCTTTTCTGTCAGATTATCCGTCCTCTGATTCATTTCTTCCTCGGTCCTGATGAACTGATCGGCGAGCTTGAGGAATTCGATGATGTCTTTTGGCTTGTTGGCAACCACATGCCACTTGAACTCCCTGTGGGTTATACCTTTCTTCGCTGCCGTGAGCCTCACTGCTGGATCTAGATCGGGGATCCACAGGCAGGTGTCATTGAAGCATTTGATATAACTTCTAATAGACTCCCCTTCTATTTGAACTATGTTGAGGAGGCTTTCTTGGGACCTCAGGCACTTCTTGCTGGTGATGAAGTGTGAGGTGAACAACTCTACAAACTGTGCCCAAATTCTAATTGTTCCTGGCGTGAGGTTCCGGTACCATGTGCAATCTACTCCTTTGAATGTGGTGGAGAAAGCCACGCACATGCAGGACTCGTCAGCCCCATCTAGGTGCATCTGGGATTGAAAGGAGTCTACATGGTCGTTTGGATCAAAAGATCCATCATACTTGTCGAGAGGAGGCATTTTGAAGTCCTTCGGCATCGGGGTCACCAGGAGCTCGGAGGATAGAGGGGATGACCCGAAGAGGAGAGGAATTGTCTTTGTTGCTGCTGAGCTCGCCTCCTGTTTACCTATCACTTGTTCTTGTTGGTTGGGCCTTGGGAGCTGTCTGTTCTGGACTGAGGTTCGGCGTGCCTTGCGATGCCTTCGCTGCTGCTTCTTCGTCGGCTCCGCATTGGTGCTACTGACCTCTGTGTGGTCGGGTACTGTTCTGCCGTGGGGTGGCTCTTGATTATCTGGATGCAGAGGCTGACTGCCACAGATGAAAGGGCCTTGCCTTGAGTTCGCGGACAGAACCCCAAACCGATTACCTACTAGTGAACCTTCTTCATGCGAATGCCGAGGTAAAATTTTCCTAGCGGGCTGAGTGTCTCCTGATTTGTTTCCGACATTGCCCTGTGAAGTGGGCGGAGTGACCTGCTCGTCTCTCCTACCGCGAGGTGAGACTTGGCTTCCAAGAGGAAGTGGAACCTGGGAAGTCTCTTCTCCTCGGCGGGGAGAACGAGTGTTCTGCACACGAGGTCGATTCTGCTTTACTGCTGGGTGTCGGGGTGGAACCGGCTGCTGGTTTTGCTGCAGTGGAGGGAACTGCTGCTGATAAAACTGATAAAAGACTTGCTGCTGATAGTGCTGGAACTGTTGAACTGGGATTGCCCGACTCCGGGGGAACCACATATGGTTTAAATTGAACCTAACATGAAATCAATAAAGCCATAGCGATACAGCACATCCTAGAAACAATTTATTGTAGTACTTTCCAAGGAGTCTCTTGACTCAGTCAAATAATGACTCAATCTCCAAGGGCCCCCCTCCTTGTCCTTCAGTCATTTGTTAGTATTAGCAGAATCTCCTACAATGGATAAGTTCTGAATGCCCAATCTTTTTATTATTCTGATTCCGCTGAGAGCAGACATAACTTCATCCTTTTTTGAATCAGCATTACCTATTGGGCCACTAAAAACCCAACAGAAATCGAATGGTCTAGCATTAATTAATTGAATATCATAAGAATAGAGACCACCAAGCATCAATTAATGCAAATTGTTCTGTGAGTAGTTTTTTCTTCAGAATTTATAACAATGAAAAGATTTGTTTCATAGAGATGACAATTCAATTTAAAACATCGAAAAATAACCTAAAGAGAGAGACTTTTTTTAGGAACAAACAGCCGAATGAGATCTAAGCATGAATACATTTTAGTAACAAGCACACAATTTTCCAGAATTACAGAAACGCTAAAAACCTACACTCCATCTGGAACTCTGCATCTCTAAATTCAAACAATAAATTTAAGAGTCTATCAGATTACACAAGTGCATTAGATAAATAAAACCATCACCAATCTAAGTTAAGCAATAGTTTCCTTATCAATTAATTGAGAACAGTCCAAGCAGAGACTGATCTAGCTAGAGAGATCTTTCAGAAACAAAGACTTGGCTAACCTATTAAGGTCTCCATCATTAGCAGACTTTATTGTTGACTCAATACAGAGCTGAACAGTACAGAAGAAATGGACAGCTGAGAAGGAAATGGATCAAAGTTGACCTGTACAAGTGGACCTAAATGGAAAAATGCCAACATAGAAATGCTTCCAGTTTGAACTGATTAATACAATTAAACAATGCATTTGCTTAAGATGCTTGAAATCCAATGATATATCACAATGATGTACAAAATATCATTACAAGTGGATAAAACAAAGAGCTTTATTAAAAAAATATGAAGTTTTGCATACATCGGCAAACTGCATGAACTTTTCATCTTGCAAACATCCAGGAAAGCCGATGATCTTCTAAGATAGAAGCATATCAAGGCAAACATCCAGCCTCTTAATGGTTATGACCATCTCAGATGGTGAAAGATTTACTATATTTCCAAAAATGTAGATGGTAGTAATGATTATGCTCTTGCAAATAATACGGATGTATTTCTCCTGTATCCTCCCAGAGCACTTGTCTGACAGACAAGAGCCCAGCAAGGAAAACAAAAAAAAAAAAATCTCAAAACCAGTTCTTTGAATCATTGAAGTAGCAGAGAGAGAGAGAATCAGTAACACTGCAGAACATGATACCCAGTCAAATGGATATTTGCAACATGCATTTTTCTCCCCTATCCAGGTTCCTTTTCAGACACAATGCGTTCAGATCGTCACCTAATGACGTTTTAGGAGAACCAGGCATCAGGATCTTCCTCCCAACCAAATGAATGTTATTCTATCAGAAAAATGAAATTAATCGGCAAATTCAGACTTGCAATACAACACTGAAGATAAAGAAATCCCATAAAATAAAGTCAAACAGGACAACCCCATCAAAGTAAAAGATTTGCAACAACAAAATTAACAAAAGAAAGGAAGAGAGAATGCTTACCATCACATTTGACAGGGTGAGAGAGCAAGCGGATGACTTGAAGAAGCACAAGGGTGAAGAGGTGACACCGAAGAGAAGCATTGTTGTTAGCGATGATTCAATAGGGGTAGTGAGCTGAAGATATTAAGGAGAATGACGGTTAGTACTTTTCTGTAAGTTAACATCTTTCTTAAAATGAATTTCTTTTTTCAAATGTGATTTTAATTGCTCTTTTTGAAACCGGTTACTTGCCATAATCCGTATTCACCGAAAGAGAAACTCGAAAGTTGATTGGTCCATCTCATCCAATATGATATGGAAAACCTTTTCCATATCATAGACTTTCCCTTTGTTATTTTAATAGGTATTTGGCATGGGTGCTGGGAACACGGCATCGTTTTTTCATAAAAATGGTGCTTATTTTTTGTTTGGAAATGATACTGTTAAATAGGCTGTTTTTTAGGAAAACACCACTAGTTTTGTTTGGTGCTAGTGCTCTAGAATCGTTTTCAGCATTGGTTATATTGTCCAATGTCTAAGATGATTTCACATTATTGCACCGTTGGCAATAATGAGCTATTCAAATTTAACATTACTTCAGACCACACTTTCCCTTGCCGGGACTCGAACCCGGGTCTCTCGGGTGAGAGCCGAGTATCCTAACCAACTAATCAGTTATGATTTTCTCGTACAAAATAAAATAATAATTTTAAAAGAAAAATTCCGTTGCCGGGACTCGAACCCGGGTCTCTCGGGTGAGAGCCGAGTATCCTAACCAACTAGACTACAACGGATGCTTGTAATGAAATGATCCCACATCATTACAAGTATGAATGACCATGGGAATGGGGGTCAGAAAAAACACCAGGTCATCAGATTCTAACAAATGGAGTTAAGGGAACATATAAATGTCATAATAAATGGAACCAAACTTTCCACGTGGCATCTAATATGGGACCCTCTATTGTTCACACTCCACACCTATTCTTGATCTTGATAAACCGGGCAAACCTTCCCAATTGGCTAACTGGTATTCAAGGATCAGCCAACTACTATCTTTTGTATTTTCCTACGAGAATCCAAATCAACACAAAGAACTTAGAAGGGGAATTGACTAGCTATCAATAGGGGTGTTTACGGTTCGGTTAACCACTGTTATCAAAACCGGAAAAACCAGCAATTGGTCATCTGACCGGTTCCGTTTTCTTCCAAAACCGCTTTTTCCCCTAAAATTATTGATTTTTGTCAACAAACCACTGAACTGGCCGGTTAACCGTTTGAACCGTTCGAACAGTTTTGACCGTTTTTCAATTTTTTAATTTTTTAATTTTTTTTGTCAGAATGGGCCATCCTTTCGGGTAAAACAGTCGAACCGTTCGAACTGGTAACCGGACCCCTGACCGGTTCGGTCACCGGTTCATTTTTAAAAACCATGCGGTTAACTGAACCGTGAGGTGCATTTTTTGGACCGAACCGATATAATTAGTTTTTGCAGTTAACTGAATCGAAACCGAACCGATGGAACCGGTTAACCGGTCAACCCACGGTTCGGTTTTTTGGTTTTTTTTTTTGCCCTCAAAATTAAAAAATAAAAGAGGGAAAAACATGTTCAGCAGTGCATGTCTTTGTTTCTTTTATCTATGCTACTATTCAATCCTCCTTGTTCAGATATAACACCCGAAGTAGCACTGTCATCAAAAACCATTGTAACAGCACCCTCACCCTAGATTTCTCACGAAAAAAAACACCGTTGTATACTACCTCTAGGCTCTAGATAGCACTCTTCCAAGGGATCAAAGTACTAAATTCTTAAGGGGAAAAATCACACCTTCAAAAACCGATCTGGGCAAACACAGTACTATACCAATTCAGACCCCATGATTGCTTCACAGCACCGGTTACAGATCCCATGATTGCTTAACAGCACCAGTCCACAAATGTCACTACACCAATAGGTTATACTAAACCTACTGAGGACATCTACCTCATTACAACAAGATCATACGATCCACAGAAGGTTTCTAATTTTCTTCACCTCATCCGATCACCAAGTTTCTGGGTTATCTTGGCACAACCAAGAGAAAGAACAGGATGGAGAGACCTATGAGTTTCTCAATCAAATCAGTAGCTTGTAGTTATCTTTCTGTCCAAGAGAGCAAGAGAAAAGAAGGTAATGAAGTATCGATATGTTCTCAGGCCTTCAAAACCTTCCTTGATATCATATTAACAGCAATAAAGTAAAACAGAGAAGAGAAGAAAGAATAAAGAAGAGAGAATGAGGGCCAAAAATAAAGGGTGACAGCATCTCTATTAGTATTTATAGTAGGGTGACAATATAATAAAAAAAAGGAAGAACAAAAAGGTATCAATGCCTCTGCAGCATATATAGTGATAAATACAGAATAAGAAAAGGCATGTTGGTAATTTGGCTTTAATTTAACTTGAAGTAATCCCTCCTAAACCATAGATTTGATTTTTGTTTTTTTTTTTTTGATAAACAGAAGAAAACACTAAAAGCGAAAGTCTATACAAGCAGGTGGCAAGCTCCACCACACAGTATTTGAATGAACCCAGTTATTTGATCTCATCCCTTGGATTCAAAATAGCTCACTACCCCTTCATTTTTCTATAAGGTAACAATCCTTCCCACTCTAACCATAATAATTCCCTTTCCTTCCTTTCCCTCTTCAACCTCCAATACAATCCCAATACTAGAGAAAAAAACTGCAAAGTTCATGCAAAATTAAAGCAAAATAGAAAACCATGAATACCCACCCAAATCTTCATTCAAGCACCTAAAACCTTAGCCATTACACCTTCATTTTTCTATTGCATGCTAACTAATCACTCCAAAGATAATAAAAAGAGATGTTAAGAAAGGGGATAAGAAAGAAGGACAAAAGATCCTTTTCAGATCTTCACATTCCTCCCCTAAATATTTATCCAATTCCGTTTTGTTTTGTATAGTTTCTTAGCCCGCTTTTTGCTTGTTAAATAATGAATTCATGAAATCATCAACATCCTCCGCATTCTCAACTTCCATATCATTTGGATCTTGAGATTGATTACTTGAATGAACATTAGGAGATGACTAGCTTGAAATATAAAACTCATAAATAGAAGTCAAAACTTGTCTCACCTTCTCTTTTTGCACTTTAGCAGTATCAATATCATATGACTCACTAATAACCCAATCCACATACTCCAATTTACATTGGGGGTCAAGAATAACTACAATGAATAACATGGTGTTGATATTATTGACATTTTCCCAATACTTGCCATACTTCCTCTTCATCTTGTAAGCCATTAAACTAATAGAGGAATCATCACTCTTACACCTCCAAGAAATAACAATTCTAATACCATAAATTTCTTTCATGTATTCAACTACATACCTACTATCAACACTCTCCAACAAATCAAATACCTTTTGAAATTTCAAAGTAGGTTCCAACATTAAATAAGTAGAGTTCCACTTAGTTTCAACATCTACAAAAACAAGACCCCTACTGACTATCTTTTCTTTCTCCACACAATCCTTAAATCTTTGCAACCTTGCTGGTGAAGATCTCACATATTTCACTACAGATTGAATCCTAAAAATAGAATCATCTTCCTCTGACAACCCTTCTTTGACAATTAAGCTCAAAATATATGCACCAAATCTCATGTGTAAGAACTCACTTTTTAAGAGACTTCCCTTCCAATTATTAAGTCTTCTCTTCAGATATTGAATCCCTACATCATTTGAACTTGCATTGTCCACCATTACAGTGAACACTCTCTTAATGCCCCAATCAAGTAAACACCTCTCAATGGCCTTGCCAATTATCTCTCTTGAATGACCAGAAATTGGACAAAAATTTAATTTTTTTTTTGTGCAATTTCCACTCATCATTAATGAAATGGGCAGTAAGACACATGTAACTAAGGTTTTGAGATGATGTCCATGTGTTTGTAATGAGGCAAACCCTTGATGATAGTTTTTTAAAAAATTGTTTCAACATTTTCTTCTCCTGCACATAAAGACTATAACAATCTCTAGCTACTGTGTGACATGAAGGAACTACAAATCTTGGTTGCATCTTACCATAGAAGCCATGAAACCCCTCTCGTTCAACATGCTTAAAAGGTAATTCATCTACAATAATCATCCTAGTAAGTTCCTTTCTACATTCATCTTGATCAAACTTGTAAGGCACAAGTGATGGTATGGTGCTCCCCTCTTTAGAACTTTGAAATGAAGCTTCCAAAGTCTTTTGCCGCTTGTCTACATTATTAAGGGGATACTGTTTACACCTAGACAAGTGATTACTTAAGGAACTAGTACCACTTGAAGATGGGCAAGCTAGGTCTTTACCAAAATAATTACATTCTACCCTTTGTTCCCTTTTGTCCTTACAATCAAGTTTAGTAAAATGATCCCACACCCAAGATTTTCTTTTCTAGAAGAAGTGGTACAAACTTTTGAATCAATCTCTGAACTAGTTGGGTGAGATGAATTACCAACATTACTTGAAGGTGCAAGAAAAGGAGATGGGTTTATGCTTGTGATTCTAAGTAGATGATTGCTGGCATTTTGAGTTTGACTCTCTAGCATTGTATTGTTATCACCCGTACTTGACATATATTTGATAAATAAAAAAATACATGTGTAATTAAAAAAATAAACATATGATTTAAGCTAAAAATCCAAATTCTCCACAAGATCAGAAAAATTAGACAATGATCTAAGCCAACATTTATTCATTATAAAAATACAAAAAAAAAACCTAAAACAGGTGGAGTGAGAAAAATATACTAAATTTCTAAATTCATTCATTCATTCAAGATTTAATCTGAGTTCTCCATAAAATAAAAAAAAAACAAATACAATGATTTAAGCCAACATTTATTCATTCTAAAAATACAAAAAAAAACTAAAAAAGGTTGAGTGAGAAAAATATACTAAGTTTCTAAATTCATTCATTTATTCAAGATTTAATTTGAATTCTCCATAAAATAAAAAAAATACAAATACAATGATTTAATCCAAACAACATTCTTTCATTGTAAAAAATACTAAAAAAATTACCTAAAATAGGTGCAGTGATAACTGAGAGGTTGCTATTTGACAGTGTCGGACTAGTTGCCGATTTGCCGGATGCCGATTGGAGACTTACTGACTTGGTGGTTGAACTGAGACTCTAAGAGATGAGTGTGAGAGTGAGAGACAGAGAGATCTCAAATCTGTTGAATACTTGAGTGTGGATTCAGTAGACTGATGAGAGACACTGTCACTCACTGAGAGAGACGGTGAGATGCCACCGGTCAGGTAGCTGAAAACTAAAAAGGAAGAGCAAGTTAGTCCAAAAAATGATTTACACAACAAGGAGGATATGTTTTAATCTCTTATGAAGTTCAGTCAGAGAGATCTCAGATCTGTTGAATACTTGAAGTGTGGATTCAGTAGACTGATGAGAGACACTGTCACTCACTGAGAGAGACGGTGAGATGCCACCGGTCAGGTAGCTGAAAACTAAAAAGGAAGAGCAAGTTAGTCCAAAAAATGATTTACACAACAAGGAGGATATGTTTTAATCTCTTATGAAGTTCAGTTTCTATTCGAAAAAGACTTTGTGGCTTTAGATTTTGAACCAGAATCGATTAGTTTAAGGCTTTAAGCCATGTATTTTCTCTGAAAGATCATGTTTTGATTCCAATAGTGATGAGTTCTTGCCAGAGAGAGATTTTGGAGAACGCTCACCGGAAGTCTGGAAGACTAGAGCACACCCGTCATCGTGTCGGAGGTGTTGTCGTGTCGGTGATTCAGTCGGTGGTGGAGCGCTAATGGCCGTCGGTGGCATTGGGGAAGTTCTAAGTTCAAGTTCGAGAGTCGAGAGGGAGAGAGAACCGAGAGAGGGAAGGGAAACTAAAGAAAGGGGAAAGGCATGTTAGGGTATTCCAATTTTTTAATTTTTAAAAACATTATATATTATATAATATATTATTATTTATTAACATATACCGGTCGGTTCGGTTAACTGCCGGTTTTTTAAATAGGTTAACCGAAACTGAACTGACTGGTTCGGTTAACTATTTTTCAGTTCGGTTTCGGTCAGGTTTGTCAGTCGGTTCGGTTTTTTTGTTCTTCTTGCTCACCCCTAGCTATCGACTCAACAACTTGCAACATTCAAAAGTTTGACATCGAACTTCATATTGGATTTGATATATATAGGAAGCTAGAATGCAAACGGGTTCGGCTTCAGTCACTGCAAAGCTTGTTCGAGCAGCCTTTACAGTCTTTGGGAATATCTCCATGCAGAATATCCCCATGTGGGAGATAATCCCCATGCAAGCTGGAACTAACTGAAGCAGGGCTCAGCCCAAACGATCATTTTGCATGCTGGATGGCTTTTTTTTTCCTAATCTTTGGGAAGGGGTGGGGTTGCCTTCTAGTATTGGTATATGAACTAACAAGCAGGGGTGTTCTTGGGCTGGTATGGACGGGATTTCCTACCCACGACAATTCTACACACACCTACCCACATAACATCTCAGTCACACATGGGAAACATCTCGTCCTTTTACATGGGATGAGATATTAGGCATGGGAGATGTTTTCAATGCACAGAGGTAGTGTTTTGTGGCTAGACGTGGGTAGAGTTCTTGTGGGAAGGAGATATTAAAGACTTCACCCATAATTTCAGCCGTGAAAGTAGATGAGGAAGAGATAATATGTTTTGCCCTATCCATTTCATCATGTCATTCTCTCTTTCATATAAACTTTGAAAGAGCATTTTAGTATGGGTTTATACCAGAAAGACATAATACTAAAAATGCTTACATACTTATAGTCAATCAATTGGCATCATAAAAGAGGTGACCAATTGTTTGGGTGGTTGCTAAGCTGGCCTAAGGTGCCACGTGGCTAACTCCGTGGCTGGTCCCCCTTATGGCCACGTCAATATCGTCACCCAAAATTGCTCCGGGGAAGGGGGAACCCCCTGAAAACATCGGTGAACAACCTAATCCCGACAACCCTAGAAGCCCTATCCGATCCGAACACGGATGCCCAACTATAAATAGGTATGCCACACTCAAGGTAAAGGACTTTTGGAACTCAGAACTCAATCAAGCACCCTTCTTGCATTCACCTTGGTCTCGACCAACCCACATACCTCAGTTCGTCTTGACCAATCTCTTTACCACTCACTAACTTGAGTGTCGGAGTGCCTACCCGGGGAGCAACTCCTTGGGCCTCTGACTCTTCTCGTGATTGCAGACTTTGGTGTATGGGTTCGTCCTTCCACGTCGGCCTCATCCAATTGGTAGGATTATTTGACTACAGCCTTGGTTCAAAACACCTCAAATCAGACAACATCAGATTGGCGTCGTTTGTGGGAACCGTACAAAAAGCTGATTTCCTAACCTCCTAGCCATGCACCAAACGTAATCATGCAAAAGAACGCATTTGACCGCTATGCAACTTGCTCCCCGTCTCAAGGATCCTACTCATTCCATACATCTCCACATCGAGAAACTCATCCATAGTCTACGATTGACTCCACCTAATTCCAAGCTATGTAGTAGAAGGTCGATTGTGTCTTAACCATGATGGAGACACTAGGGCAGCCATCTTAGGCCCCCCAGCCCCTCACCCCATCACGCAGGCACCTACGATGGCTGATCCTCGAATCTAGGATCCCAAAAGGCACTATGCAAACCTAAAGAGATCCCAATCACCATCGTGGAAGTCTAATTCCCAAGTGTGGTCCCGCACCCACGACCCCAATAGTAGATCCCACCACTCCGTCAGCATGATCCCAATGAAAGAACGGCTCAACCAATGCATGCACCAGTCCCGCTCTCAATAACCGAATCCAGCTCGATACAAGATCAACGATCAATCCCTAAACCGGAAAAGCCCATGGATGTAGCCCCAGCCAACCGAGACGCCAAGATCCGAGATCTACGAGAACAGTTGGCCGAACTGGAATGCAGCCAAGTAGATCGCAGCATGGCTCCTCCGACGGCCCGGCCAATAGAGCAACACCATGGCCAACAACCCGCAAAGGAACCTATCTTTGTCCAAGAGATCATCGACGAGCTCCCCCCAATCGGATGGCGCCCCCTCAATTCAAGAAGAACGATGGAACCTCCGGCCCCAATGATCACATTAAAGGGTTCAAGGCGATAATGATGCTACACGGTTCATTCAAGGGTTTCATGTGCAAAGCCTTCGTCGCCTCCTTCCACGAGGTTGCCAAGACCTAGTACACCTCCCTTTTGTCATGGACCATTTCCTCTTGGGAACAGTTGGAAACATAGTTCCCGACATAGTTCACCTCTAGCCAAAGGCATGGAAGACATCGGCTAGCCTCATGCAAAGGTGCCTAAAGAAAGTAGAGACCTTGAGATAGTATTTGGTGAGGTTCAACAGCAAGGCCCTTCAGGTCCGAGCTCTAGACCAATCGGTGGCTGTAACTGCCATCATGAATGGGCTGCGCTTCTCAAGTTCACCTTCTCGCTACATAACAATCCTCCACCCAACGTATCTATGCTCATGAAGCACGTGTAGAAATACAAGAACGCCAAGGAAGCCTAGGCACTACATAGGAGTGAAGAGGACCAGACTAATCAGAAGAAAAGAGACCACGATGATTGGAGATCGGACCGAAGTAACAAGAGGAAGGACCACCGGCCTAACCACAAACCGAGAACTCCACCATTATGTATCATAACTTCACTCCACTCAATGTGCTGTGGGTCGAAATATTGATGCAAATTCGTGACCGCAGCTTCGTCAAGTGGCCCAAAAAGATGATAACCCAAGACAACATGAGAGGTCGGGACAAGTACTACAAATTCCATCGGGACCATGGCCATGAAACTGAAAGCTCCCATGGCCTTCACCACCACTTGGAAGACCTTGTCTAGTGTGGATACCTCTGTGGCTTCATTGACATCAAAGAGCATAAGCCTAAAGAGGAGCCACACCATGCCGACGCGCCCCCAACCCGAGCTCTCCCCGTCGAGGTCATCGCCATCGTCTCGAGTGGGATGGCCTCCGAGGCAAAGAACAACTAGGCACAAAGGACCCACACCAAGGAGCTAGAATGTCGAGAAGCTAGAATAGCATTGTACAAACCACTAACAACAACCTATGTCGATCTCTAATGGCGACCGGATAGCGTTGTACAAACCACTAACAACACAATCCAGACAAACTCTAAACGGTTGGGGAACACCAATCCTGACCGAGTTCAAATGGCCGAGGTCGCTGACCCACTGCAGCGTGGCATACACCTCGTCAAAGACCTGACCAACCTCAAACGATCGAGGCTTGACAATCACCAGGTAGGAGACCTGATCGACAATAAACGATCGAGGCCAGGACAAGCCCCTAACGGACATCGTGGGAACGATGTTCCCGCCACAATGGCAAGAAGACAGCATTGAACTTCGTGCACCTGGTGACCAATAGTTAGAATAGAACCAACCGAGGGCCATGACTAGCCTAGTCAAAGAGTATAAGGCTCTCCAAGACCAGGTGCCACAAAGCTCCCTGACAATATTGAGAGCTCGGAAGCACCTCAGCCAAGATGAGACCGAGGCCACGAAGCCAAAGACCTTGGCCAACATGAGACCAAGGCCACGAAGTTGTAGACCCCGACCATCTAGCGTTACACCCGAGACCTCAACCAACATGAGATTGAATCCACAAAGCTGAGAACCTCAGCAAGCCTAAGACCCGCCCATTTACCATCAAGCCCAAGACCTTGGCCAACATGAGATCGAGGCCACAAGGCCGAAGACCTCGGCCAATGCAAGATCGAGGCCATAATGCCAAATACCCCAGCCACAATGTCAAGTCCAAGACCCCGACTAGCATGAGAACAAGTATAAGAGCATGACCTATGAACCCTACCGACCAACCTGATTCCGAAGCAGAGCAACTTTGAAAAAGAAGAGAAAAGCAACACAAAACGAGCTTGGAAAAAAGACTAAATTTCCATTAATCAAGAAGCAAATACAATGATTATAAGCCCGACATATTGGGCCGAATACAAAGGCCCTCAAAAAGGGGGGGAGGAGATAGCACATTAATTTCCGTTGGGGGGTTCTCGGCACGCTCTTGGGTGTCAGCGACGATAGCATCTTCACAAGCAGGCTCTTTGGCATCGGACGGGCCAAACCCCTAAACAACACTAGCTACCTCCAAGAATTGGCGCATCACCCACCACTGACAAAGAACAAATCCCTCCTACCAAAGTTGGTAGCGTAGTCGTCCAACTCATTCTGATGAGCCTTGGAAGCTCTATACTCGGTGACTCCCTCCTTCTCCTGAGCTATCCTTGCTTCGGCCTTCTTGAGCCCTTTCTTCAACACCTTCCATGCCTCTTTGAGATCATGGATGCAGTTCTTTAGCTTGCGGATGGTCTTGTCCCTTTTGTTGATGCCACACTTTAGCTTGGCCAACTCTGCCTTCATCTGGGCGTTCTCAATCTCTCGCGACTCATAGAATCACCACAGCCCGCGGAGGTGGTCGACAAGGCCAGTGCCTGAACAATCCAATTACAGGGCACCAAGTAGTTAGTACAAAAGAAAAGAAGAAAAGAAGAAAAGAAGAGAGACTAAGGAATAACAAGTAGATCCAAACTTACCACCATGATTTAATGGAAAGTCGCACTCTCTAGGAAGCTGCTGGTGTCGCTATTGGCTTCCTTCCTAATACCAGGGAGCATCGCACCCCAGACAAGCTGCTCGGCTGTCCCCTCCATCTCAAGGGTGTCATCTGGCCAAACCGACCATTGTGCCATGATAACTCTGCATTTTGATGCCTTAAGGGCATCAATTCAGAGGTATTTTTGGCCTTAGATTAGTCAAATTATGTCATTTCCCAGTTAATTTCAATGTTGTGACCTCTGAGGGTCTCTATGCAAATTCTGTGCAAAATTGGGAAGTTTTCATGGCTGAAATGCAAATTTTGGGAAGTTGGTGTGAAGTCCAGCTGAAAGAGGGGTGTTTTTGTGAAAAACTGAAAGCAGGAGGGCACCTCCTAGCTGCTAAACCGAGTTTGGCGCCCCTCCTACTGTATTAGCATGCTCCCCACATCTTAGAAAACCCTAGGGCGCCTCTCCACTCATTCTTTTCATCCTTAACAAACCCTAGCCGCCCCTAACTACTAAATCATCACTTTCCATCCCTTCTAATCTCCACCATCCATTCTAGGGCACTCTCTTTTTAGCATTCTAACCCTAGGGAGCCACCTAACTTCTAATCTTCACCATTCAGCCTTTAGCCATTAAATCTCAGCCCTACATAATATTGGGTGCCCTCTTCTTTTCCTCTTAGCCTTAGGATCACCTTAGAACAATCTTAACCATCCATTCTAAACCCTAGGGTGCCCATATTTCTATATAAACCTAGCTGTTGCCCCCCTCTTTCTCTCTAATCCCGGTTTTATCCACCATTCTCTATATAAAGGACCCCAAGGGCCCTAGAGAAGGGGTTGGATTCTGCCCCTAGGTAAGACAGAATGCTGATCTTGAGAAGTTCAAGGGTAGAGGAAGAGGAGGACGCCCAAGCAAGAGGAGGGGTTCCTACTTGCAGTTCGCCAACACCACTACTACCACCTTTGGAGTCGGATCCCAACCACTTTTACTTTATTTTAGTTTTAATTTATGTTCTTTCAATTCCAATTTCATTATTTACTTTCTGCAATTTATTTTCATTCCTCTTGATGTTCGTTTTATTTTTTTTTCAGATCTGCAATTCGGCCAAGTAAGATGGAAGGCCTAGCTCGAGAAGATCGAGGGTCAAAGGAGAGATCCAAAGATTGCTACATCTGATCGGATTACAGATTTTTATTTTGTTTATTTTGTTTATTTATTTTTGTATTTATTTATGTTTTTGCACTTTTAACTTTCAGTACTGTTCAAATTCTATATTTTTCTCAATTTAATTAATTAATTTTTATATTTTTGCACTTCTCTCTTGTGTTCTCTTGTTCAGATTTGAGTGTATATTAATTCTCCCCTCGCTTCCCTGTGGATACGACCCGTTCTCACCCATTTACTGCATTAGTATTTATTTAAGATTCAAAAAATTTTATAAATGTTTAAGCCGGTATTCCGAAGTGCTTAACGACACGCTTCCGACTACACCAAGTTTTTGGCACCGTTGCCGGGAAGCATGGAGAAAAATTTTTATTTACTTTTTTTGGATCTGTTTCACTATTTTTTCTTTTTCATTTTATTATTTGATCTGTTATCTCAGTTTAATTCTTATTTCTCTTTGATTCCGCAGGACTAAATAGTGAAAGGTGGGGTACCGGAGCGTTGCGAGACTGCGAGACGGAAGAGAAGAGAAGAGAAATTGGATTGCATTTTAGGTATAGTCGTTCCATTTTACTTTTGATTTTTTATTTTTATTTTCGAACTCTTTTTTTCAATTGAATAGTGATTTTTGAATTTTTATTTTTTTCCTAGATCCAGTTTATTTTTTTAGTATTATTATTTTTTTCTCTTTAGTTTCTAGATCTATTTTTCTTTCTTTATTTTAATTTCTTATTCGAATTTCTATCTTATTAGGTTTGTGTTTTTCTTTTATTTCAATTTTTTTGTTTATTTTATTTTATTTTATTTATTGCAGCATAATTTTCTTTTGTATATTTTATTTTTAGTTTAATTTTTAGAATAGAAATTTTCTTGTTAGAATTTATTTTGGTAGTTGTTAATCTTTTTAGCATAATTAATTCTTTTATTTTCTGTTTGTTATAATTATTTGTGGCCTTATTTAATTCTGTATTTTTAGTTATTTAATTGAATAATTAATCGTTAAATAGGAAATTATTTAAATTTTTGAATTTGAGTTTAAATTTCGAATTTGAATTTAAATTTTAATTTTAATTCGAATCTGAATTTGAATTTGAATTTCAAATTTTGAAATTTAAATTTAAAATTTCGAATTTCAAAAAAAATAATAAAATAATAAAAAATCAAAAAAATATAAACAAATAATTAATATTTTAAAAGTTTTGCATTTGCATTCCAATTGCTTTTGTTTCGTTAATCCATTTAAGGGCACCCAACTTAAATAAGATAAGGTGGAGATTTCATCACCCTTTCTTGGCCCAAAAATCACCACCCTTCACGTGCGGTTTACCCTAAACCCTAATTTAAAATTTGGATAGAAAGATCCTTTAGGGAAGCCTTACACTTGGTCCAAAGGTGTGCTGAATTTTAGGAAAGCTTGTAATTACTTTCCATAACCGACGGTTGGTGTCTAAGAAAAAAGGTTAAACGGCTACGCCAAAGCGGGTTTTGTGGTTACTTACTTAGGTCCTTACGAGAGCAAGGGGAGCCTCCCACATCCCCACCTCTTACCTGACTAACCAAAGGAAGTGGTGTAATTCCAAGTGAACCTAAGAGGATTCACATTGGTTGAACCACTAGTTTAGGAAACCCTAGGTCAGCCCCTAAGTCATGTGGTTGATTTGCTTGCATTTTTTTAAAAATTTAAAAATTCAAATTTGAATTTAAATTTCAGGAATTTAAATTTCAAAATCTGAATTTGAATTTAAGTTTTACAAATTTAAATTTCAAATTTCAAAAAAATTAAAAATAATAAAATAATAAAATTTTAAAAACTCAAATTTGAATTTAAATTTCAGAAATTTAAATTTCAATCTTCAAATAAAAAAATTAAAAAAAAATAAAAATTCAAAATTGAGTTTAAATTGTAGAAATTATATTTCAAAATTTAAATTTGAAATTAAAATTCAAAATTTAAATTTCAAATTTCAAAAAAGGGGGGTTAAAATAAAATGAATTCAATGGCCGGAGTTTGTGGAATGAAAAACTACTTCCAACCTGAGCCACAGATAGATTGGAACCATGTGTATCGACAATTAGACAGGATTAATGGGATGGCCCACAGAATTGACCAAGTCCTTGCATATCGTCAACAAAGTGGCCCATACCCAACCTTGTCAGCCTATCCATCATGTTCCATCTATGCAAGCCCAACCCATCATGTTAGCCAGTGCCCTATAGCAGGCCCATGTCAAGTAGTCAGTCCAAACCAAGTACATGCAGCCAACAGATTTTTCCAACCCAATGCTAACCCACTCTTTAGTCCATATAACCATGGGTGGGAAAATCAGCCCAACTTCACTTATAGGGCCCAAGCCCAAGAAACCCCCTTACTAGATGTGCACTCTCAATGGTCTGAAGGCCAAACCCACTAGGAGTACAATGATTACCCTGGGACTCAACCAGCTCAACCATGCAAACCTACACATAGTCCCAACAGTACCATTCATCTAACTCCATGGCCCAGCAATTTCAGAGGCCACAAGGGCATTACCCAATTTCAGTAGATGTATCCTAGGAACCAATCGGCCCAACTATATCAGGCTTACCCTCAACCTCCTCAAACCCGTATAGTAGATGACCAATTCATGCAGCTTCAGTAGCTATCCTAAATCAACAGCAGTCCATCAATAGATTAGAGAACCAAATAAGACCGCTAGCAGAAGCCAAGGCGAGGAGAGAAGTAGGGCAAATACCGAGTCAATCGGTTGCGACTCCTAGAAATCATCCACTAGATTTTCCTCCACAACAAATTCAACCACCTCCTAAGAACCCTCAGCCTGAAAATGCCAAAGTTGTTAAAATCTTAAGGAGTGGGAGGATATTAGGAGACCCGTGTGAGAAAAAGAGAGCTAAAGAAGAAGAAAAGGAGCAGGAAGAGGTCGTGGCCTTCTCCAGATGGGCCGAATTGGCCTTCTCCTTGATCTTGAGATACCTCAGTTCATACTCCTCGGGAATGCGATACACTTCCCGGATTTGAGCCATGTCAATCGAAGAAAGGCTACACGGAGCCGAGGCAAACCGCTCCCCAAATCTCCTTTTGAGGGTTTTCCCTTCTAACTCTACATCGGCTTCAGTAGCCTCATCGACACCAGTCTCCCGGGCACCAATCTCTTGGACCTCAGTGTTGCTCTTGTCATCGACCTTGGCCATATTGTCATCAATCTCTGGTAACCTAACCTCGTTTGCCTTGTGTCGAGGACTACTCTCACTCTCATCCCCCGAAGTGTACCCAATAAAAAGGGAAGACAAGGAAGATGTAGTGGAAGACATCTTACCGAAGAAAAAAAAGAAGCTCGAGACACCTGAAATACCAAGCAAGGGACATCAGTTGAACTCCAAGGCACAAACTTTCTCCAAATGACAAAGTGAAATGGCTTGCCTACCCCTTTTTATAAAGGCAACCAATGGTCTAGATCAAATCAGATCATTGGTGTAGGATCGCCATCGCACTTTGCATGAGCATGACCTCGGGAAGACGAAACTACGCGTCTACCAAACCGTAAGGAAATTGTATGTGTTGAACCACCTGATCCACCCACTAAGCCGACTCGACCATTGGCTTTCCGGCTCGCAAACTAGTGTTCCTCAGTCGAGGTCTTTAAAGCTCTCCCACCCGTCTGTGGTTGAGCACCTCACTCCTCGACTTCTGAACTAGGGGAGTGGTGTTTGGGTGGTTGCTAAGTTGGCCCAAGGTACCACGTGGTTGACTCCGTGGCCTCCCCCTTAGGGCCATGTCAGCATCGTCACCTAAAACCACGTGAAGGATGGGTGCAGCCAAGAAGGAGTGTCCCACACAGACAATGAAGCAGACTCCACCAGGGAAGGGGGAATCCCCTCGAAGACCTCGGTGGACAACCTCATCCCAACAATCCCGAGAACCCTATCTGATCCAAACACGGATGTCCAACTATAAATAGGTACACCACACTCAATCAATGACCCTTCTTGCATTCATCTCGGTCTCGACCAGCCCACATACCTCAGTTCATCTTGATCAATCTCTTTACCACTCGCTAACTTGAGCATCGAAGTGTCTACCCGAAGAACAACTACTTGGGCCTCTGACTCTCCTTATAATTGCAGATTTCGGTATACGGCTTCGTCCTTTCACCTCGACCTGATCCAGTTGACAAGATTATCTAACTACAGTCTTGATTCAAAATACTTCGGATCGAACAACATCAGCAATCATATGATTTTCATCAAAATTCACACTATTCTTTAATTGGTCAAAACCCTACCAGTATCATATCTTTTTAGTATCATAACAAATTAACATATAGTTAACTAAGGGGCAAAGTGTTAGAATCTTAAGGTGCAAAGTACATCAATGTTACAAACGAAAGTTCAAAGAGCTAAATGTCACTACCTGTGGTAACCCATAATTTATCCATTTTATTAAAAAAATAAATTATTTATACTTCCATAATTCATTCATAGATATATTTATAATTTCCTTGAGGTTTGGGTAAATATCTCTCACCTCTTAGGTTTACCTAGTAACATATAGGCCCTTTGACTACAAGAATAGGCTTTCTTGCTCATAGAAAAGATAGAAATATGTATTTGACCAAAGTGCCTCTAGCAATAAAAATATTAGTTTCACCTTGATATATATATATATATATATACATTAAATGCAGTTTCACCATATGACATTTTTAATTAATTTGTTCTTTTCTTAATCTGTTACAACTTTTCCTTTTATTTAATGTCATGGCAGTACAATCAGGAAGATGAGGGCGGCCAAAGGGTTTGGCCTTGGAATCGTTCTTTTATCTTTTTGGACAGGACAAATTGACAAAACATACAGGAGTTAGGGTATTTCAATATTTGGATCACATCTTCCAAACAAGTTGTGTCTTAAACAAATACTAAAGAAAGATAAACACAAAGTTCGAGGAACTTAAATCCATGAATCAACCACATCCTCCAAACAAGTTGTCTTAAACAACAACTTTGATGCCGACTTCCGAGATTAACTCAACTTACCAATCATTCTTCTTTCCAATCCACTCAGAAGACAGAAAATCATTCCCCTATGCCAGACCAGAACACCAGTGGTGAGTAGAAGTGTTAATCAGACCGGATATGATTCAATTCTATCTGGTCTAATATGAATCCATTACAAATGAATCAGGTCCAATCTAATGTCTGGGTTATCTTATCTGTTTAAATTGGTTTTATTTTAGATTGGTTCCAATCCATACTTAGTCCATTAACACTTGTACTTTTATCTTCTATTAATAGATCCCAATCCATCCAAATTGAGTTTAAGGTCCAATCCAAAACCAGTCCATTAATGCTGTGCCTTTCTAGTTCCTACACCAACCCATTAATCATTGAGCAAGGGGTGGGAAAATTCTAAAAGGCCCATATCCTAACTGTGGTAAAGAATATGTTGGAACAAAACCAAACATGTCTTAAATCCAAGAAATGGCCCACCAAGCACCTATAATGATATGGATTGGGTTTCATCTCATTCAATCCTCTCAAATCAAGGGTAGGTGACCAATTGACCATTAATGGTCCTCGCATGCAGATGCTTATTTTTCTTTCCCTATATTTGATTATAAGATCAGTCGGAACGTGCACGAGAATCTGTCCTCTCTACCAAGCAAATAAATTAATAAAACAAACAGCATCTCTATTGTGTATTCATTGTTGATTGATCACTCAACTCAATAAACAAAAACTGCACAAAAATTTATAATGCCCCAACCCAACAACAATACCATACCAAGAGTAGGTATTCTCCCCCTTCCCTCACGAGTCACACGCACCTCACAACAATCGTTAATTTGTAACAAGCCTCTTCCTTCTTTGCTTCTCACAAGATGAGAGACAATTGGTTTCTTCTCTTTGTTGTAATTTATGTGGGATTCTGGTTATGTACATGTGTGTGGTCCAGAGTAATCCAGACGCGTTAATTAGGGTTGGCGACAAAATAGGCAAGGACGCCAACCAATGGAGCGTTGATGTAGGTAGTTGGCTCCGACTTTCGGAAGTTGGCCCGGTCGTCTTCGTAAACGTCGTCTTCTCCCGGTCCTCCGACCACGGCTCCGACGAGAGTGTTCGGGTTTGGGCTGGATGACCCGAAGTAAACGGAGCCCTCTTTGCACGCAATGAACTGAGGATGGTCCTTCACGGATGGTATGGACGAGCCACGGTGGTGGATCCGCTGCGGGTACTTGTCGCCGTAGCCTACCATGTACGACATGCCCATCGGGTTATCTCCTAGGATGTAATCCACCTGCCCATTTATCACAAGTGTCAATTAAATAATGCATATCAAACACCCGTACGTTACGTACCCTCACATACAGACAAATAAGGTTTAATTTGTTTTCTGGATCACTGGTTATGATGGACATTTTGATTGATACTGGTTGCCCACCAGCGATACTCTTGGATCTCGACCCGACCCATATTGTTATCGTACCTGCTTCTTGGCCTGTTGAAGGAGAGAAGCGGATCCCACAGACACGCTCCCACAATTAACGGTCTGTGATGTACGGGACAGGTAATTAGCGTAGACGAGAAGGAGGAAAGCGATGGAGGTTACGTGTTGCATGTTGCTTCCTCCAGGCTTGTATATGAGTCCACCAGGAGTGTACTCGATGTGCGACGACGACGATTCCGGTATGAGCGTGCACATGAAACTGTCCGCCGATACTTTGTATGATTCAAGTGAGTACACGCTCCCTTCCAGGAATTCCTGTATTCAATTAAAATCAGAACCTTGAGCAGCCTACACTACATAGAAATTTTCTTCAGACCTAATCGGGTCGGGTCAAGTAGACCCGCTTTCTCACATATAACTCTAACCTTGGACACGAGAACGTTAAGCCCTGCGTGCTTGTTGTCCCATCCGAATTCGTTGATATTGTCATCAGCGCCGAGGGTCTTACCGTTGTTTGTTATGTAGTTGAGATACGAATCGCTTTGTGAGGCCCTCCTCAGCCACGCTGCTCCCCACAGCAATTCATCCTGCAATACCCGAAAGCCACGAATGGGTCATTAGTAGGGATGTTAACTGTATTTAAAAATCTAATTTTAAATTTGACATTCGAAATAATTGAATCGAATTTGAATATAATCTGATTCGATTCAATAAATATAGGAATTCGGTCGATTATTTAATTATTATATATAATATATAAAATATTTTATATAATTTATATATATAAATAAATTATATATTTATATATTTTATATCAATAAAATATATATTTTATATATTTATTAATTATTTAAAATAATTAATTAATCGAATCGAATATTCAAATATTTAATCGAATTTAAATTCGAATATTAATTTTCAATATCCGTCGGATATTAAATCAAATTCGACTATCAGATTTTTCTAATCAAATTCGAATTCGATTGTTATACCCCTAGTCATTAGCTGTAGCCTCTAGTCTGTAGGATTCCCTCGATCCAGTCGGTCGGGTCCATGTTGATTCAGGGGTGGGGGCATGGTTGATCCGGTGTGTAGGGTTGGAAGTTTCTCGGCCACACAAAATTTAACCCATCTCATCTTTTGGTGTGAGTGACTACAATTTTACTACCCGACCCAAGAGAGGATAGGATGGATGGCTTGCCTGATACCCATCGAAGTCGCAGTAAAAGGGGCACACCCCGGCTCTGATACTCTCATTATCGCTGTAAGCTCCTTTGTGATTGTCTGCGAATTCAAAGACCCTGATGGCAGTACTTAAGAGCGTCTCGGCGTAGGCCGGGTCTGATGATCGGAACGCCATAGAAGATGCTGCAAGAGCTGCGGCTGTCTCGCCCGCTACATCCGAACCAGGGTTTGCCGAGTCGACGCTGTAAACGGTCCGAACCGTGTCCATGTCCTCCGGTCTTTCCCAGCAGTTGTGATCTACGAGCGGATCCCCCACCTAACAAGTAACAACACAGAGAAAGCATCGAGAGAGAGTAGTGTTAGCAGCCGGAGTCTCTCCTCTCATAGGGATTTGGGCTCGTAGAGAAGTTGATTCTGATTGTACAGTCGACAGACAGGTGCACGTGAATACGACAAATGATTGGTGTTTTTAATACGTAAAATGAGGACCTTATTAATCTCGTTAAATTGCACCATTTTTAATCACGATGAAATAATATTAATATTTAATAGTATTCACAAGAGGGTAATTGCAATTAGAACTTTCTTACACAGTTGCAAATAGAATTCCTCTATTACAATCATCTAATACAAAAATGTTTCAAATACCTATGTAATTATTATTTTCAGATTTATAGAAAACAATATAAATTTTATAAATGATAAAAAATAAAAAAATTAAAGTTATAACTTCACCTTTGAGCAATTGATATCAAGAAGAAAATTTGAACAATGAAAAAAATTTGAAAAATAAATATTTTAATCAAAAACAATTACATGGGTAATTTAAACATTTTTATGGCTTTTTTAGAATTTCTTAAAAAGGATATAAATTGCAACATATCAGAAAAGAAAATTTAAGGAAAGTAATTTTACTAAACTTCACCGAAAGTTTCATCAACAACCTAAACTTTATGGATTCAGCAACTACCCAGTCACGAGAGGTGGGTGCCCTACAAATTCCTATCGTTTCTTTTGTCAGTTGATTGTTGCTCGGTGGCAGTGGCATGCAGAGCCAACTGCCCACTTGTGAATTCTGATGGGCGGCAGAGTTGGTCCCATATAAAATATATTAAATAGGACATTGATCATCGCGTGGTCTAGGACTTTAGGTACCATTTGAATGGTGGTGATACTTCCGTTGAAAGGAGACACCATCCTCTACTCTAGGTGCAGATTGGTTTTGCAGTAGCTCTGGTACTTTACACGAAAGATGAGAACGTAACTAGTCACTGGGAAGGTTAAGGTTAGCCAATTTACTACCATTGACCGAAAACGACCCTGATGACACACACACCCATGACCCATTCAGCTTGATCAGTGGACCTATGGGACCCACCGTCAATGAGCGACGACAACCCATCTTCACGGGTAGGGTAGTAATCCGGACTTCGGTTTGGGAAACACACCCCAAAAGGCCAATATAGGCAATAACAACGGGCCCACAACATGAATTTTCTTTGGTTCCTTTTTTTCTTTAAAAGTAAATTAATTAAGTGCCGGGGCCAGTGCCTTTACCTGAACAAAAATCCGGTCAGGTTGGGAGACGGTCTTGAGAAGATAGTCGGTGGCCCACCGGATGGCAACTAGGGTATTCCGTAGCTCGGTCGGGGGCATCATGTCGCCGAATTCGATGACGCTCCATGCCAGCATTGTAGTGGTGAAGGCCATGGGGAAGCCGAACTTGACGTTATCCCCGGCGTCGTAGTAGCCGCCGGTCAAGTCCACCCCATTCTCCCTTCCGTCGCCCAGCCCCGAATCTGACCGCCACGATAGACGCTGGTCTGTCGGTAGCTTCCCGGACCTTTGGCCCTCAAAGAATAAGATGCACTTGGATAATGCGTCCTGATAGTCATGACTACCAGATTTAACCAAACGAGACGACGTCCCCAGAAGAAGCACAAAGAGAACAAGAACAAGAAGAAGATAACGAGAAAGAAGAGAAGAAGAGGGAATCGTCATCTTAGCAGCGAGGTGCTGCTGTTTTCTCACTTTGTTTATTCTTTCTTCCTAGTATTCCCTGCTCTTTTTCTTCGTCTTTGTTTATTACTACGTCGTTTAGGGGGGAGGTATATATAGATATTGAAACTCAGCCCTGATATTAGATTGGGAAAAGCAAAAAAAAAAAAAGATGAAGTGACTGAAGAGTTGAGACTTGAGAGAGACTTGTGTCTTGATAGGTGGTGATTAGGAGAAATATTAAAAAAAAAAAGAGAGACAAGAGTCGGATACTTGGACTAGAGAGGATTGATGGGGAACGGAGACTGGCTGGAGGGAGGGGGTTGGAATGCACAGCGTACATACGCCGACATCACTTGGGGATGTCAGTAAACCTCACATGCATTTGCATCGCCCAAGTAACGTGGAGTCCTTGATTTACTTACATTGTTATTTCTATTTCTACCAAAAAAAAAAACAGAAAGTAAAAAACATAACTTAAACTTCACTCTCCAGTTTCTAGTAGTCTTTCGGGGTTCCAAACAAACATGTCACTAGAAACATAAACACATTTGCAAAACTCGACCTAACCCGCATCGACCCGACAAGGCGGTCTAGTTTGGCTCAGGTCATAGACTCACGAATGACCTATTTTCAAACCAGTAATTCTAAATTGGTGTTGACCCAGATGGTTGGATCGTTCAAACCATTTGAACTAGATGGATAAACCTGTATTCTTTGTAAAAGTGTTGATTTGATAAAAAAACTAACAGACCCAATCTGTTGAACTATTGGCTCGTGGATCAATTCGGAGCGTAATTGGATTGAGCCAAACTGAATTTCTTCTGTATGTCTTGGCTCTCCTCAATTAAAATACTATTAGATTCAGGTTCAAGTTCAAGTTCGATTTTGATTCAAACTCTATTTTGTGGTTCAACTTCAACTTCAATTTGATTAAATAATATTCTGAGATTTAGTTCAGCTTGAAAGCTCAAAAATAAATATATTTTTATATTATATAAATATATAAGATATATTTTTTTATAATATATATCATATTCTTATATTATATATATAATATAAAAATATATTTTTATATTTTATAAAATATATATGCATGCATGTACATATAACATATATACATGCATGTATGTCGAGCTAAACTTACATGCTTTTGTATCGGACATTTTATGGCTGAGCTTAAATTCAAAAAGCTAAACAAGTTTACCCTAATTCGAACTTAATCAGAATTGAACTCAAACTCAAACTTGAATTATTCGATTAGACCTTGATTTGATTGCAACACTAGGATCAACCTTAACCTGAATATATATGATTAGGGTCTAGCCTTTATCAACCTTAACCCAAAAGGTGTCCCAGCTCGGAATGACCCAAAACTGCCTTGACCGGCTTGAATTGACCTGACCCGATTCTTAAGTCTACTTGCATCAAGGATCTACATCTGGTTGTAGGACTAATTCATTTTAAAACCAAATCCAGCCCTATAACCCAAAATGCATAAACCTCAATCGAATTTAGATATATACTACCCCCCCAGCAGTTGGGCATTAGAGGCTTAGAGGTTTGATCAGGTAGCTCTTCATTTCCGTTGTTTGGGTTGGACCAATTGTGGCCTTAGAACTTGGACCAAACAAGTTTGAAGTTAGAACCACTAAATCCATGTTCCTTGCTTTCTCGTGGCGGTTTGCCTTAGAGGCTTAGACAATTGGACATCTCTATCTTGTAGACCCAATTCCTCCCCACTCTCCACATTGATGAATAAGTCGGTTAAAACTAAGACCTTCAAAAGCCAATAATGGGGCCTGCAACAACTAGAGTCTGGATCTCCTGCCCACGTCTACCCACAACACACTATCTCCCGTGAATTGGAAACATCTCCTCCTGTATAATACTATGCAGGGGATGAGATGTTTTTCATGTGTGACTGTGATAAATGTAGGCAGAATTTGTGTGGATAGGAAATCCGAACTCCGAACAGCCAGCGCAAAAGATCCATTATTTTCGTTTTTTCTTAACAGCTCCTCTTGATTTCTGGTCTGTTATATATATATATAATATAAAATTTTGCACCAAACTGAATTTAAATCTCCAAAACCCTAATAATCGAAATTAAATTCAAACTTGAATTTTAGATATATATCAGATATCAAATCCAATTTGGATATCATGAATCATAATCGGTTTGATCTGTTTACATGCTTAGCTGAAGTTGTGTATACGGTTTGATTGTATCAAATTTGGTTCGGGCTGTAAAAAGCCCGATGAGCTGAGCTAGTAGTTAACCAAGCATTAGGCAACATTATAAAACCAAAGGTATGGAAATCAGGTCAGAGGGTAAAAAACCCGATGAGATAATTAGGCAAGTGATGCCTTACGTCTTTTTGTTGGGGGTACTACAAAAGTATCGGATGATTTAATAGACAAATTGGAATCGAATATTGTTCATTGAATTTTGGGGCTTTTTTTGGTGAAAAGTTTAGGTCCTAGTTTGTTTTATGGGAAGCCATTTATCTGAGTAAAATTATTTATCGAGGCAAATGCTTCCTGAGAAATATTTATTTGGGTAAGTGTACTTTTTAGTGTTTTCTGTTTTTCTTTTTTTGAACTTAAATAGTGACCGTTTTATATATAAAAGTGTCATTATTGAAGGAAGTGTTAGCAATTTTCCTTATAAATGAAAAAAATTATTTATCCAAGTGAATGGAGAGTAATACTTAACTAGGTAATTGAGACCATTGAGATTCGAGAATCGAACATTTTAGGTGATGTTTGGCATCAATGATAATTCCTCCTTGCCGATTATCTAGAAATCACTGGAATTGATGATTTTTCAAAAATCACCAAAAATTGTTGTTTTGTATCATTTATGCCATGTAAGCCAATTTTTTACTTTGAGTCTGTGTGGTATTGATTTTCATGGGCCAATTATTTTTCTATTAGAGTTATTATTTAATGCCATGTCATCCTCAAAAAATCGGAATCAGCTAGAAATAAAAAAAAAATCATAAAAAAAGTAATCCCTAAAAACGACTAATTTCAATAATCACTTTTTGACCGATATTATGAAAATCACTAAAATAAATGCCAAACATCACCTTAATAAAACTC
The DNA here is from genome assembly GCF_055504915.1 of Nelumbo nucifera. Taxonomy (NCBI): domain Eukaryota; kingdom Viridiplantae; phylum Streptophyta; class Magnoliopsida; order Proteales; family Nelumbonaceae; genus Nelumbo; species Nelumbo nucifera. The sequence continues at coordinate 55,240,655 of NC_142654.1, forward strand.
GCTAATATCCCACCAATTTATCCGCCCCTAATTACCAAAAACTAAAAAAACGAACAAGGCGTAGTTGAGACTTTAAATTGAATTAAGATACAATATTATTAAGAAAATGGACTAATGACTTAGAACACGTGATTCTTTGTACCATAAAACATCCCAACCAAATTTAATACGTATAGCCGTTGGATCTTTTCTGATCAAGATGTTTAATCCGCGCGGCATTTAATGGTGCATTTTCATTATATATCACATGATAAGATATCGTAGCAACGCGATAGTTACTATCTTTGACCACCGTTCGTTTGTCAGATTTGAGATAGAAGCGTAGACAGGTCCATAAGTCCATTCCATTCTGACATTCTTGTTGCACGTGGTAGGCCCCAACGTGTAAGAGCCGTATGGTGTTTTGATAAGGAGAGAGTAAGGTTTCAATGGACCGGTTTTGGACTCAACTCCTTTCAGTCAGAAAATCAATTTAGACAGATTAGACATACAATTCATATTAGAGGATTAATTTGATCCAAAATATTTATTAAATTGGATTAGACTTGGTCTGTCCTTAATAAATTTATATTGGATTGGAATGAATTAAACCAATGTGGTCCATTGATATAAGATAAGAATATATCTATCGACGGATCGGATTTGAATTATAATCAATTTAAATTAAAACGAATTTGAAAAAATTAAATGGTCTAAACATTGAATTAGATTGGTCTAAAATGATCCAAAATATTCATTGGATTAAATTGGATTGGATCAGATTGGAATAAATCCAGTCCAATTAACACCCCTAGGAGACACCTCAACTATATATATGTATATATATATATATATATATATATATATATATATATATATATATATATATATATATGTATAGTAGATTTGACTAAGCTGCTCTTTATGGTATTTTAATCTAATGGATAAATTGCTGAAACCTCACTTGAAGTTTTTGACCGTTGCTAAAACCTCCTTTGAAGTTTTTGATTGTTACTGAAACCTCTCCTAAAGTTTAGTAATTGCAATCACCTCCCTTAAATTTTTGACATAGTTATAAGTAGAATCCTCTAACAAGAGACCTGAAAAATGTCCAAAATGTCCATGTAATCACTATTGAGCTTGATTTCTATAGGAAAAAGTAATACAAACTTTATGACCAACAAAAAAAAAATAGAGTTTAAAATTGCAGCTTTACCTTTAAGCGATTAATATGAAGGGCAAATTTAGAAAATAAATCAATTTTGAAAAAGAGATTGGAAGGATTTGAGAGTAACCATTGATTTGGAAAAAAATTGAAAAATAAACATTTTAGTAAAAAGTTGTTGCATGGGTATTTTGAACATTTTCATGTCTCTTATTAGAGGATCCTTACGGAGGGGGTCTACTTGCAACTATGTTACAAAGTTTAGAGAAGATAATTGCAATTATCAAACTTAAGAAAAATTTCAGCAAAAAGTTTCAACAATTTACCCTAAACTCTATTTTGTTTGAATGGTTGTGTAAACTACTAAACTCTCATTTGTTTGAATAGATGTATAAAGGCTTGTTGTCTTCTCTCTTCTCAAAGAGAATCAATCCCATAACTTCTGTCTTACTCAAAGTCAAAACTCAAAACCGGGAGAAAAAGAAAAAGGGTAGAGACAGACAGAGGTGAGATCATCTATCTGGCCTATTCAATCTCTCCCTCTTTTTCTGATCATTTGATTTCCTTTTCTGCTCACTTTTGCAAGCAGAGGTGGGGGCCGCCCCAAACCGTAAAGACTAAAGAAAGCTCTCGAGTAGTACTGAAATCGAATGGTTCCTCAGATATCTTTGTTAGTTAGAGACGTAAGGGAGCATGAGCTTTAGCTGAAAAGAAGGAAAGCAGAAATGTGGAAGAAGTTTTCTGTTACAAGCAAGGAAAGACAAAGTTAGTTAATTGGATGGTCGGTCTCACTATAACAAATTAATCTCCTCCCCCTCGGTTTTCTTTAGGCCAAAGTTGGTTGAACCACGCAGAAAGGTGTAAACAGTATGTAATTGTAGCCCTCCGGCAAGTGTGCAGGAATGCAGAGACAGACAAGGATTCTCATTTCTCATATCTCAATTCTCAATTCTCAATTCTCAATCTGATGATCAACTTTTCTTTAGGCTTGGTACACCACGTGGCCCAGCGTGCTAAAGCATTTCGGGTGGGCCCTAACCCTAATGAATGTGTGCAACACAAATTAATGGAGTGTGGACCATGGAGGAGGATCACTACCAATTCAGTGATTCAGTCGATATAGAATTGATATAGACCGCCCAGATCCATGCGTTGCAATTCTTGGACCGGAATTGACCAAACATAATCAAGGCAAAATTTCAGCCCACGATGGTGGTGATGAGTGATAACCCAAAACCAGCATCCCCACGAGGCTACGATTACGCTTCTTGGGTTCACATTATATACTATTAAAATTAATTTGGAATGTCTCTTTCTCTTTTTAATTTGCGCTTTATTCTTTGGGCTTTTGCTTTCAATTTTGGATTGGTTCTCAGCGTTTCATTTCATATGTGTTATCACAATGCCGATTTGCCGGGATCTCAGCAATCACCAGTCCAGACTCCAGAAATAGAATCCAGGTCAGGTGTGTCCCATTATCATATCCACAGACGCTTCCAACTTCCAACTTCCAACTTTCAACTTCCAAAGTTTTTCGGTTTCCTTTTTCTTTTATTCATAGGTCCAGTGGGTGCGTTTATTTCTGACTCGATCACATCAACTGTGGCATTGATCGTGTAAGATTCCATTATTTAATGAATGCATCACCCTGTCGGCCCTGCTCCGGACTTGCCACTAACGTTCCAGTTAAAGATTAAGGCTGTGTTTGCCTATTCTGTTTAAAAAAAAAATAGAAAAATGATGGAAAAGGTAGGAAAACTTTTATAAATGTTGTATAGGTTTTCCTACTTTACCTTCAAACGAAATATAGTAACTGCAGATGAACCCGTACAGTTACTCCTATTCATGGGCAGCCCACGGCCCATGAATATTATATGCAAATTGGGACTTTGGTCATGTTTGGGAGTATTTATGTTATTGCTTAAAAAGAAGTGTTTATTTTAAAGAAATAAGCACTTATTTCATATTAGGCATTTTGTGGTCTTTTTTTCCAAGCACTTAAATAAGCGATTGTGACTCTTTTGTCCTTCATCTTCTTTCAAAATTTCAAAATACCTAATCCAAAGCAAATGAATAAAAGTACTTTGATAGAAGTGCTTTTATAAAAGTACTTTCACAAAAGTACTTTCGTAAAAATACTTTTTGTTGGGGTCATGGCCGAGCTGGCCCCGAGAGACACGTGACCACCCAGCCACGTCGTCATAGCCCAGCCATGTCAGCATAGCTCGGCCACGATGGGTCGACTTGACCAAGCTATGTTATTACCATGGCCCCCCGTCTCATCCCTCCATCCACGTCAGCTACACGCCCCATGGATAAGCTCAACCGCGGATAGGGGGGTGGGAAGACAACTCCACCGAGGAGTAAGACTTTACCCTGGTAGCCTCAGCAGAGAGCTCCATCCCAATCTCCCTGGTAGCATAATCCGACCAGGAGACGAAACCCTGGCTATAAAAAGGTGTTCCATGCTCAAGGTAAGGGATCCCAACTTTTAGCACCCATACCATTACTTTGCTCGGACCAGCACCCTCATTGCTCGGCCCGACCATTCACCGCCCTCTCACTAACTTGAGCATCGAAGTGTCTACCCGGGGACAACTCCTCGGGCCTATGACTTCTTCTTTTGATCGCATGTTACATAGCACGACACCGTTCTTATAAGCTCGACACCATCCAATCAGCAAGGATTATCTGGTTGCTCTCCTTAGTCCGTGCACTACCTCGGATTGAGCAGCATCAGGTTGGTGCCATCTGTGGGAATGCACAAAAAGCCTTCCCGAAAAAAAAATCCTTTGTTGTGCAGCCTCAAAATCAATCAAGATGCCTAAAAACCAGTCCGAACAATCAGCAGGCCATTCCTCATCTCAAGAAAACTCGCATCATAGCTCCTCACATTAGGAAGCCCCGCAGCCCTTAGCCATAGTGAACCCAGTGCAGTTCCAAGCTATGCAAGAGAAGGTCGATAAGATCTTCGAGTTCAGCAGGCGTTGGGGTCTGCCGCGCTACCCAATCGGGTCGTCCCCTCTCACGCCCTAATGCGCACAAAGGACGATCCTTGGACCGAGGACCCCAAAGTACGTCGGTCGGATGTGAGGAGAGCAGAGTCCAAGAGAGAGAGGCAGGACACGACCCGAAGGCCCGCCTCTACTGCCCGCTCCCATGAGCAGGATCACCACAGCTAGGCACGCTAGTCAGCTCGAATCCCCGCCAGAGAGAGGCTCAGCAAGAGGACGCCACCCTTCGTGGTCTTCGTTGCCGAGTCAAGCTCAATGAAGGACCGCATTGCGTGACCTAAGAAGGAGAAGGCCACCCACGCTACAGCCTCAAACGACAAAGACACCAAGATCAAAGAGCTCCAGCAACGTTTAGAAGAATTGGAATGCACTTAGACCCATAAGAGCGTGGCGCCCGCCGTGGACCAGCCAGCACGAGCTGTCTTGCATACCGTCAAGGAGCCGCCCTTCAGCCAGGACATCATGGACAAGATGCCCCCCGCTGGATGGTGAGCCTCCAGTTTGACAAATACGATAGGAACACCGACCCTTTCAACCATGTCGCGGCACTCAAAGCTCACATGATGTTGCACGGCGCGTCGGAAGGACTGATGTGCAAAGCCCTTGTAGCCACCCTACAAGGTCCAACCCTGGCGTAGCACTCCTCTCTGTCGTCGCGCTTCATAACATCATGGAACCAGATGGAGACCCAGTTTGTGGCACTATTCACTGCTAGCTAGAAGCATTGGAAAACTTCGGCCAGCCTCATGCAAATCCGATAGAGGAAGGCAGAGACCCTCAGAGATTACCTGGCAAGGTCCAACAAGGAGGCACTCTAGGTTAGGGACTTGAACCAATCAGTCGCAGTTATAGCCATACAGCATGGGCTCCACCTTACCCCGTTCAACTTCTCCATCTCCAAAAGTCCTCCTCAGATGCCAGTCGCGATAATGAGCTACGTGCAGAAGTATATCAATGCTGAAGAGGCTCAGCGCAACTTAGAGACGAAGATGAGAAGCCCGACAAGAAGAGAGACACTGACGAGCGGAAGTCCAAAAGGTCGGACAGAGATCACAAGAGATAGGACCACCGACCAAACCATAAACCTCGGACCCCTCCACCGACTTACCAGAATTTCACGCCGCTCAATATTCCACGGTCTGAAATTTTGAGGCAAATCCATGACCGCAACTACATTAGGTGGCCAAGGAAGATAAAGACACAAAGTAACAAGAGGAACCGAAACAAATATATGAGTTCCACAAGGACCACGGCCATGACACGGAGAACTATTTTGACCTGCACAACCATATTGAAATCTGATCAGGCATGGTTACCTCAGAGGATTCATCGACAAAAGTGAGAAGCCAACCCAAGAAGAGCGGAGAACGGATGAAGATCGACAACCGCCGCCCCGAGGCCACCCAGTTGGCATTATCCACATCATATCAGGAGGAACCGCCGGCGAAGGGGAGAGCAACTCGGATCAGAAGAAATATGCTCGGTTATGCGAGATTGACGACTAGGGTCATAGGAAGAAGCGTAGCCTATCTATCACCTTCACCAACAATGTCCTCCGAGGGGTCCAGACACCGCACGACAACACCTTGGTCATCACGGCCGAGGTGGCTAACTTTGAGTTACAGCGGATCCTAGTTGACGCAGGGAGCTATGCCGACGTACTGTTCAAAGATGCATTCGAAAAGCTTGGCATCGATAGAGAGCAGCTCACACCGGTCAACACTCCCTGGGTGCGATTCTCGAGAGAGCCCCTCTTGCCCATTGGGAGAATAAATCTTCCCCTCTTGATCGGAGATGGCAATGTCACTGCGATGGCCATGGTAGACTTCATCGTGGTGTGTTGCTCCTCCTCTTACAACGTGACCCTCGGCAAGCCGACCCTTAATGCCCTGCAGGCCGTAGTCTCGACATACCACCTCGTCACGAAATTTCCAACCAAGTACAGTATAGGGGTGGCACACAGAGACCAAAGAACAACGCCACACTACTATCAGCTCTCCTGCCAAGGACCACATCCAACCGCCAAGACAATGGTGGTGGAGGCCTATGACTTACGTGACGAGGTAAAGGCACAACATGGCTAACCTGTGGAAGACCTCATCCAGGTCCCCCTCTCTGAAAAAGATCCCGAGAAGACAGTCCAAGTTGGCTCCCTACTAGATGACCACCTCCAGGAAGAACTTGTGCAACTATTGAGAAACAACACTGACGTATTCGCATGGTCGACAATAGACATGCCCGGGATTGACCCTGAAGTTATCATACATCGGTTGAACGTCGACCTATGCTACCGACCTGTGAAGAAGAAAAAGAGGAACTTCGCCACAGAGCGGTGGCAAGTGATCGCCAACGAAGTACAAAAACTGCTCGACGCTAGCTTTATTTGGGAAGTCAAGTACCCCGACTGGTTGGCCAACATAGTAATGGTGAAGAAGGCCAACGGGAAGTGGAGGATCTGCATTGACTTCACCGACCTATATAAGGCCTTCCCCAAAGACAGCTTCCCCCTACCAAGGATCGACCAACTCGTCGATGCAATGATGGGGCATGAGCTACTAAGCTTCATGGATGCCTTCCCAGGTTACAACCAAATCTGGATGCACCCAGATGACCAGGAGCGAACAACTTTTATCACCGACCGCGGCCTGTACTGCTACAGAGTAATGCCCTTCGGCCTCAAGAACGCCAGCGCCACTTATTAGCAGCTAGTGAACAAGGTATTCAAAGAACAGCTCGACCAGAATGTAGAAGCGTATGTCGATGATATGCTCGTAAAGAGCAAGAAAGCCGAGCATCACTTGACTAACCTTCACGAAGTCTTCGACACCCTCAGAAAATACAAGATGAAGCTAAACCCAACCAAGTGTGGTTTTGGGGTCGGCTCCAGCAAGTTCTTGGGGTTCATGGTGACACAGAGAGGGATCGAAGTGAACCTGGAGAAGATAAAGGCCATCCTTGACATGCCATCTCTTCGGACCCATAAAGAGGTGCAACGACTCACCGGAAGAATAGCCACCCTCAGCAGATTTATGTCCAAATCTACGGACCGGTGTCTCTCTTTCTTCAAAGCCCTTAAGTGGCCAAAAGATTTCTACTGGACTGAAGAATGTGAGTAGTTTTTCCATGAGTTGAAGCAGTACCTGAGCTCGTCGCCCCTTCTAACCAAGCCAAACCTAGGGGACGAGCTATTGCTCTACCTCGTGGCTAGAGACGAGGTCGTCAGCTCGCTGTTGATTAAGGAAGAAGACCGGGTACAAAGGTCGCTTTACTACACCATAAAAGTCCTCAGCAGCACAAAGACCTGGTACTCCAACCTGGAGAAGTTATCCTTAGCTCTCATCACAGCCGCTAGAAAACTCTGACCCTACTTCCAGGCCAAAAACATCTAAGTACTTACCGACCAACCCCTTAAGCAAATACTACAGAGGCCAGAAGTATCGGGCCGCCTAGTCAAGTAGAGCATGTTACTAAGTGAGTTCGACATCAAGTACACATCTCGACCGGTGGTCAAATCCCAGTCCCTGATAGACTTCATCGTAGAATGTACATCCTCCACCGAGGAACCAGCCCCGCCGCCCCCAGTATGAACTCTGCACGTAGATGGCTCGTCAAACCAATATGGCAGCGACGCCGGCCTCATCGTCCTCGGCCCAGATGACACAATGTTGGAACACATCCTCAAGTTCGAGTTCAAGGCGTCCAACAATGAGGTCGAGTATGAGGCCTTGATTGATGGACTCCGCCTTGCCTTGGACCTCGGGAACCAAAGAATCGACGCCTTCAGCAACTCACAGCTAGTGGTCAATCAAATCCACAACCAGTTCAAGGCTCGGACCCCCTCCATGGCGAGCTATCTATAAAAGGTGCAGGAGCTCACTCAGTCGCTCTAGCATTTCAATATTCAGCAGATCCCTCAAGCCGAGAACACCCGAGTCGACGCCCTTTCAAAGCTAGCCAGCTCGCTGCAAACCGACCTTAACTCGATTGTACGACTAGATACACTAGCCCAGCCGAGCATCGCACCAAAGACCATTCTCGTCCTCCCAATATAGCATGACCCATATTGGATGGACCCCATAATTGAGTATCTTCGAGAAGGTGCTCTCCCAGAAGACCAAGCGGAAGCGAAGAAGCTCCAACACAGAGCAGCCCGATATTGCCTTATCCAGGGTCAACTCTACCGCCGCTCCCACACTCTCCCATACCTGAAGTGTCTCCCCTCAACCGAAGTAGACTACATCTTCCGGGAGATACATGAGGGCATTTGCGGAGATCACCCCGGTGCACGCACATTGGCCCATAAGGCACTCCGGCAAAAATACTTCTGGCCGACAATGAAGCAGGACGCCGCCCAGTTACTTCAAAAGTGCGACAGTTACCAACAACACTCCAATCTCCATCACCAGTTTGTGACCCCCCTGAAGCCAATCACTAGCCCGTGGCCATTCGCCCAGTGGGGAATGGACATCCTTGGCCCCTTCCCACCGCGGTTGCGTAGAAGAAATTCCTTCTTGTAGTAGTAGACTGCTTCACGGAGTGGGTGGAAGTTGAAGCCTTGGTACGCATCACTACCCATAATGCCCGAAACTTCTTCTGGTAGGGTATTGTCTGGCGCTTCGGCATCCCTCACATGCTCATCACGGACAATGGGACACAGTTCACCAACAAGAAGTTTGAGGCCCTCTATGCCGACTTAAGGATCAATCATCGGACCATCGTAGTACACCAACCCTAGAGTAACGAGCAAACCGAGGTAACCAACTGAACCCTATTACATGGCTTGAAAATGCGCCTAGATCAAGCCAAGGGAAGATGCGTTGAGGAGCTGCCGAGCATACTCTGGGCATACAGAACGACCCCACAGACCGCCACCGGAGAGACCCCTTTTAGCTTGACCCACGGGGCTGAGGCCACAGTCCCCGTGGAGATAGGTTCCCCAGCTATCCGGACTGAGCTATTCAACGAGGGGTAGAATTGTAAAGATCTACGCGTGGAATTGGACCCAGTAGAAGAAGCCTGGGACCGGGCACATGTAAGAATGGTTGCACAACAGCAAAGGAAGGCAAAGCACTACGACTCCAAGGTCAAAAGACGTTAATTCAAGACAGGTGACTTCGTCCTACGCAAAGTCATAGTCCCCGCACCCGGAGAAGGCAAGCCTGGACCAAATTGGGAAGGGTCGTACAGAATCACCAGGGTCCTTGGACCGAGTACTTATAGACTCGAAGACCTTGAAGGCTGATTGATACTGAGGGGCTAGAACTCGGGAAATCTCAAGATGTACTACCAGTAAATCTACAAGCAATAAAAGTTTCATTTCTTGTAAGCTACATCTTCGACCCCCAGGCACATACAGACTCACTGGACACACTACACATGCATAGGCCAAGCCACATTACCGACCAAGTTGACACTGCCGATCCCAAAACTGAAGGGATGAGAGATCCATCATATGGATAGCCGAACCCTGCAGGAAGGTAGGGCGAAATTTCAAAAATTTCTCTCTCCCATGTGGGAATCATATTCTCTGTTTTAGAAAACTGCATTTTCAATGATCAGTCTTGAACTCTAAACCGAACCAGATCTGAAACCAAAAGGTAGGAGAGGGATATACCTAATACAGAGTAGTAGTAAGTCCCAATGAAGGTGTTCACGCCCAAGGAGATCTCCAAAGATTGCTCCCACTGAAGATGACACAGTGTAGGGTGGAGCAGAATCAGTAGGGTGGTCCTTCAGTAAGAACTTGATTCTTCACCAAGAATCTGATGGAGGGCGAGTCCAAAAACTGATATCAAGAACACTTCTTGATCACTCCTACTGGTGGAGACTGAACTGCCAATGGCGGCAGCAATAGAGGGAGGTAAGAGCAGAAGATGGCGTCAGTCTTACTAGAGATGTCTTCTCTCTTGGATCTGAGATCTTGTTGGGTGAAGTAGGGTTCACCCTCCTCCCCTATTTATAGCCTTAAAGAGAGCTCCTCCTAATCCCATTAGTAGTTTCCTAATCCAAATCTGTATTTGGATCAAGACTCTCTTTAAGAGATAAGGATAAACCCTTATCTCATCTGCAGATTAAGATCAGCCCTCCTAATTGATAAGAATAAAAATTATCATATTTTTATCCCTAAATATTGAGTCTTTTATACTTAGTTAGTACTTAATTGGACTCATTATTTTTGTATTTCGATTTGGGCATGAAAAAAGGCGTCAGGAGAAAAACAAGGCTAATTGGGTAATTTTACACAATTTCGGCGCCGCGTAGTAATCTGGGCATAACTCTCCCATCTGGACTCTGATTGAGATGATTCAAGATACATAGGAAATATAAGGAACAACTCTACAACTTTCATGTTTTGATTTTTGATAGATTCGGACTGCATCAAAGTCAAAAGTGGGCCCGAAGTCTGAGCAAATTCGTAGGAAAGCCCAGTTCGCAGTAGAAGCCCAATACGAATACAAGAAGGAAACTGCAAAGAGTCCTATCAGATTTAAATTTCTGATGTAATTCTATAAAGATAAATGATATTGAGATTACCAAATAAGAGATAGGATAGGATTAGATCTAAACTAATCATTAGGAATTAGGACTTCCTATTTTTGAGAAAGAACTCCAAAAAGGAGTTGGAAATAGCCCCTCCTCCTAAAGCTATATAAAGCGGGGGGGCGGACTAGCACCAGGCATCAATCAATCTGGGGAGCAATCAAAAGTCCTCCAAGAGAGCTTCAGCTTTCAAGGAAGCAGTCAGCAACCTAGGAGGAGAAGAAGGGGGCGGCAAGGAGAAGACAAGCTCATCGATCTCAACTTCAAGGGAGACATCATGAGTTCTTTCTTATACCTTGTTTGTTTAATCTTCTTTATCATGAACTAGTTTATTTATAGCTAGGGCTATGGAAAGCCTAACCACGACCATGGATTGATTTTTATTTAATTCAACCAAGCTGATTTTAATTTCATATTGTCTATGAGTTATTATGCGTAATGCAATTAGGAGCTTGGCCACCTCTTAGTTGATTTGGTTTATGTGAATGAACCGGAAGGGGAATTCATATAATAGACTAAATAATTCATAGTGTGAATTGAATGGTATATAGGAATATATATACATGATTCATCTGATGATACAGGTTTTTCATAGAAGTAGGTTTGATATATCCTGGAAGGGGATATTAAATAAATTAGGAAAAACTTCAGCTTATGAAAATAGTAAATTATCTTGGTTAATTTAATAAATTGGTGTTCATTAGAAAGGTTAGGTGGACCAATAGTTCTAGCACTTTCAGTTAAACCGTTACAAGTTCAGTCATTGATTGCCTTTGTTTTTATCTCTTTTATTTTTCTATCTTTAATTTTCAGTAGTTCCTATTGTTATATCCAAAATTCGCTTGTCCAAATAATTGAGGGAAGCTATAGTTCTAATACTTATTTTGTTAAATCCTTGTGGGAACTATACCTTTATACTACTTGATAACTAGTGCACTTGCTAGGGTTATTTAATCATAGCTATCACTAATCTTATTAGGAGTTTTCTAATCCAAATCATTATTTGGATTTAAACTCTCTGAGTGGATAGGAATAACTCCCTATCCTATCTGTTGATCCAAATCCCAGAACTGCCCCTCTTTAATTAATCAAATTAGACCAGTTCGATTTGGGCTTTAGGCCCATTAAGTCCATGTGCTCATTCGGCCTCCAAACTACTGCCCAGTTGGGTATCCTTATATGGCGTGGGACCCAAACATTGATCTACACATCAGCCACATGGGTTCAGCCCAGCCTCTATTACAAGGCCTGGCCAAATTCACTATAGGAAACAGTAAACCCCTGAGCCCATCACCATGGGCTCTTAATGGGCCCAACACTTACACTAAGTGGTCCCTGGGTCAAGCCACCTTATAAAACCCAAAGACTGTGGGCAAATGCAAGATTAGCCCATCAGGCATTACCTTCAATGGTCTTACACTTAACCTCTCAGTCCATAATGATCAAACACTGCCCGACAAAAGAGGACCTCTCCCTCGGCTGCAAGGAACAATGCTGCACTCTCTACTCACATGGATCCTGAGAATTAAAACCTTTTGCAAAAATTTTGAAACCGTAATATATATGTATATCTTTATATAAATATATTTTGCAAAAACAAATTTCAACGATTGAAATCGGTTGCTGGTAACTTTGGTTTCCATCAGACAAAATGCATCCCCAATCATTACCTTTGTCCGACAAAGGGGTTGATCCTGTCACTATGATCACCCACTCGGATGAATTCTCGGACTGTCCCAACATACCCAGGTTTTGACCCCCTCTAAGGATCTCACTGATTGGCATATCAAAGATAGCCCAATCCGACACCTATTGTAGTATCATAATCGAGTCAAGGGGTTAGGTGTAACATTCCAGTTTTGCCCATCAATCTCCAAGGTCTAGGGCAATACTGGAATTCTGGTCCGGTTCAGGGTTTCAAGAAAACCCACACTGCATGTACCTCAGGTCTCACCCTGGCAGCTGAGACAAGCCACCCCAACCAACTTGGCGGCACATCAGTGTCAGCCTTGGCAGGATAAATCTCACCAGATCTATCCAACGGCTGTGAAGATTTTAAACTAACACGAGTCCCATATGTGTCCAGTTTAAGGGTATTACACAGAAACACACCACAATAACATGAATTAAATATGTACTTTATTCATTTACAATAAATGTCATAAGGTACATCATTCTGATTGGAGCAAAGGGCATACACTGTCTAATAGAACGGTCGAGTCCATAACACCCAGCTTGGCAGCATGTCACTAACTAAGCTACCCGACTCAACTGACCATGGCTGAGCCTAAATGTGGAGAAAGAACACCCCCACCCACGCCCACCAAGGCTTGAGGGCGGTCGTGGAACTCCACACAATCACTGGCTTAACGACTGAGTTAGCTGGGAAACGGCTAGCCCTAAAAGGGCTCCAAAGGCTCCCGAGACTAGAAATTGAGCATCCCATGGCTAAGAGCTTGGGAACCGAAAGATCTTGGTCAACCATACCTCGGTCAGCAGAAGGTTGAGGACGCCGAGGCATAGCCCAACTCGACACACGATAGCCCGACCAGCCATGCCTCGGCCAACAAAAGAAATGCACAAGTATAAAGAATCTGCAACAACAACGAGACACACATACATGGTTAGCAAAAATAACTTAAATTCAAATCTAAAAGTGGTCTGCTACATCATTTAAGGCTCGGCATACCGAGCCGATACAAAAAAAAAAATAGAAGGGAGAGAACCCAACACAAAGAAAAAGCACAACTTGGAAGAGATAGCCGCTTAATCCTCAACGGAACCTAGGGGAGTGTCCAGATCACAAGCCCTCCATCCCTGCGACACCTTGGTCAGCTCTAGGTAGTGACGGAGGACCCTTTGGCGGAAGACGTTAAATCCAGCTTCGAAGGCGGCCTCGGCGTACTCGTCCATTTGCAGTTTCATCTCTTACAATGCCTTGTACCAGTCAACTGCCTCCTCGGCAGCCTCTTACCTCAGCCTCTCCTACTTCGTCTAAAGTTCGGCAATCTCTTGATTCAGCCCTCGAACGATGCTGGCATACTTGGTTAGTTGCGCCTTCAACTCGGCCACCTCCCTCTCTAGCGTGGCCGACTGCTCCCTGGCAGCCTGAAGCTTGACTACCTGGGCCTTCTATCGTAGATACTTGGAGTGTTCTCGCTCGTACATTGATCGAAGGTCCTGGAGAAGATCGACCAACGTGACCGCCGCACAAGCATTCTATAGAAGAGAATGATGAGTATACGCCAAAAAAGAAAACACAAGGGATAAAAAAGAAAGGAACTCACCTGGGCAGCAGGCCGCAGAAGCGCACACTCTAAGGCTCCGCTGTCGACCCCGACCGGCACCTGAGCCATCGACATAGTCATAATCCCTCGCAGCAACTACTCGGGAACCCCAGGCGTCTCCAAGTCATCATCAACATGAACCGACCATCGCGGAATGTGCACCCGTAGAACGACAAACCCCTTTAGGGTCAACCACGACAACATCATCCTCCTCGGCCTCTAGTCGTCAAACTCTCCTTTGCCAATGAGCTGCCCTATCTGCGGATGTGGCTGGTCTGCTACCTCGGGCCGAGCCTCCAACTGCGTACCAGCTCACCCCTGCCTTTGCCGAAGTGTCCTCATCTGATGAACAATCTCTTCTTCGCTAGCCATCCTTATACCTACAACACAGAATGCCCGAGATAAGTAGAAAGCAAACAAGGGAACAGTGACTCAACAAACAAACAGTAAAAGAAACAGACCAGCCACCCTCTCCATCAACCCGGCGAGCATCAGCATCTCCAAGCATGTGTATGCGATAACATCTATCTCAAGGATCACGTTCAGGGCCGACCTCTCCTCTCAAGTAAGCATCGTTCACTCAGACTGCGACACAATTGTCCTTGGCTTCCGTAGTTCAAACGGAAAAGGGAGACCCCCAGGAATGCGCACAAAGAAAAATGACTCATTCCAGTGCTTCACAGAAGGAGCCCCAACCAACGACCGGACATTCCGCCTACTGGAGAAATAGTAGTAGCCCTGCTGATGGTGCTTCAACTGAAGCATAAAGCTCACCATCTCCAAGGTCAGCTTGATATCACAGACTGCACAATAGGACATGAGGCCGAGCAAGAACCTGAAGGAGTTTGGCATCAATTGCACTAGCAACACCCTATACCAGCCCAATATCTCGGTGACCCCCTCGTTCAATGGGAACCTCAGCCCAGCCTCCAAGCTATGCTCGTACACACATATCTTGTCGGGCTAAGCATCAATGGCCATTTCGCCCAACTGTGGACACCTCATTTGGAACTCTACGGGGATGACGTACATAGCTCAGATCCGAGACATATCCCCAGGCGCCAAGACGTAGGGTGTGGTGCCAAACCGGTAACCTACCCGCAAGGGGAGTTCTGCCTCTGTCCCAGATGGACCAGCCTCAACCTCCTCAACTTTTGTGACCACAAAATCCCCCTGCTCCAGCTCATAGTTGGAGCCATGGGAAGAGCTGGAACCAGAACCACTACTAGAGGACCTAGAAGAGGAAGAGGATCGATGGGATAAGGAAGACATACTGAGCCAAGGAAGGGAAAACCGCTGAACAATTACCATTGAGCAACCACTGTCGAGCAATCGCACCACACTCCACTAGGCAATGCAAGCTACCTTCCTCGCAAATGACACAGAGACCCCCCCCCCTTTTCTTTTATAGCCACCAAGAGCATGGATTGAGGATAGATCAATGGTACAAATGAAGCACCTCTGACAATGCCTCAAAAGACCAATCGATGCAACCGGTAATGCACGCGCGAAGCATCGGAAATTGAAGCGATGGCCCCGACATGCAATGGTTATGACCATTAAATGTGTCGGCTCGACCCTCAGTGCCGGTCCAACCACCAATGCAGATCCCCAATGGGGCCACCCAAGATTGCTGTCCCAACCAGGATGCCTAACACCGACCAGAACCGAGCTCTGATGCCAAACAAGGCTACATGGCCGCACAACAGTCCGATCAAGCATTCCCCCTCCTCGATAGCAGAACTGGGGGAGTGGTTTGGGAACTGAAATTTTGGTTCTTAGTTAAGTTCTATAGCTGATGATCAGAGGATTCCTCAGTAACAACCAACACTGCATAGACAACAAAAGAACCAGACAACAGCTCGAAAGTTCCTCAGCCAAGCAACGAACCAGGAGAACCACGTCCCTCAACTTCAGAACTAAAGAGTGGTGTTGGGGTCAATGCTGAGCAGGCCCTAAGAGATACGTGGCCGCCCAATCATCGCCCAGCCACGTCGGCATAGCTCGGTCGAGCTATGTTATTACCATGGCCCCGTCTCATCCCTCCAGCCATGTCAGCTACATGCCCCATGGATAAGCTCAACTGTGGATAAGGGGTGGGAAGACAACTCCGCCGAGGAGTAGGACTCTAACCCGGTAACCTCAGTAGAGAGCTCCATCCCGATCTCCCCAGTATCATAATCCGACCAGGAGACGAAACCCCGACTATAAAAAGGTGCCCCATTCTCAAGGTAAGGGATCCCAATTTTTAGCACCCATACTGTTACTTTGCTCAAACCAGCACCCTCATTGCTCAGCCCGACCATTCACTGCCCTCTCACTAACTTGAGAATCAGAGTGTCTACCCGGGGACAACTCCACGGGCCTCTGACTTCTTCTCTTGATCGTAGGTTACATAGCGCGGCACCGTCCTTATAAGCTTGGCACCACCCATTCAGCAAGGATTATCTGGTTTCTCTCCTTAGTCCGTGCACTACCTCAGATTGAGCAACATCACTTTTATAAATGTGATTTTGTAAAAGTGCTTTTATAAAAACAATTTTGAAAAGTGCTTTTATAAAAGTGTTTTCGTAAAAGTGTTTTCATAAAACTGTTTTTATAAAAGTACTTTCATAACAATGCTTCGATAAAAGAAATTTTGTAAAAGTACTTTCATATAAGTATTTTTGTAAAAGTTCTTTCGTAAAAGTGCTTTCATAAAACGTACTTTCCTAAAAGTGCTTTAGGCTTAAGAAATAAGCCCTTATTTTTAAAATAAGAACTTTTTCGGGCTTATTTCCCAAACACAAATAAGTGCTTAATGGTGTGGTCCCCACTCAAAGTGGCTGTTAAAAGAAGTACTTGTTGTTAATTGAAGTACTTATTTTAACAACCACTTAAGGCTGTTTGGTGACCCACATGCCAAATCACTTGTTATTTTTTTAAGAACTTATTGGGGGTGGGGATGCTTGGTAATCTATTTTCCTCAGAAGTGCTTATATTGACACAAATGACAATTTTAGCCCATCCCCTTCCCTTAACCCTCTCTTAGTCCGGGTGGTAGTGGGAGATTTGATCCTAGATTTCTGCTACTAGAGTTAGAAGTGCATATGGGAAATGTCAACTTGCTGAAAAGTTCAGGGATCTTCACGATCTCCTTCGCCATTTCCCTCCAACTCCTACAAGCCCCAACACAAGCAACCACGTGCCCCCGAGGAGGGAGGCCAGGCACCTTCTGATTCTTCTATTATCATCAATGCGTCCCCTAGTAGCTCTTGCAACATGTTAGCCCAACAACTCTGCTTCAGAGCATCAATAGGAACCAAAATATCCTAAACCACTCGATGTGACCTTGATTTCAACCCATAGTCCAGCTTCATTTCAAAACCCTTCCTAGAAATGTTACCGATTTCCCCCGTCATGTCCTGAATAATACTCTTGAGAGACATCAACTCCAAATATCTGTAGAGCTCCAAATCCTTATCAACTCCAAGCCCTTTCAAGAACCTGAGCATTATCTGATAAAACAGAACCCCTTTCTGAGCTTGTAATGAGAACTTAAAAACAAATAGAAACCAAGAAGCACGTATCTTGGAAGATTATGAACTTCAAAAGCCCAAAAAACTACCTTCAATGAAAATAACAGATTAACGCCATGAATTCATCTCTAAAATGGCAAAAATACACACATTATTCCTAGATCAACTGATTTAAGAACTAGTAAGTAAATATGTACAGAAAGGGAAACCGATAACGCGGGCTCAATCACATAAATCTTGTCCCCCAAAGATCACCATAATGCCTCACGGCTCCGTTCCTTCAAAACTTCAACCTTGGGGGAGGGGGGGACGCGATAGATTTGGGTGTCATTACATAGATTTGTTCCTTCAAAGCCTCAAAAGGAATCTAACAATGTGTTCCTCAACTCGAAAGCACAAACCTCCATTAAAACTGTAGATTCTCCACAAAGAAAAATGATTTAATGAGAAGAAAAACTTCACAAAATGGAAGAAAATGGAAAAATGATAGGTTTCCGGCCATTTTTCCTCACCGTTGATCGTCACTGGTGGACTTGTAACTGGGTGCGCCGCTACCTAGTTCGCTATGTTCGAATGAGAGGAGAGGGAGGGAAAACCCTCGCATGGGGGTATTTTGGGTATTAAAATAAAATACTAGGGATTGGTTCATCCCATTCTATTGGAATCCAAGAAGTGCTGAAAAAAAAAAGCCAACTTTATGTCACTTTTTTAAGTTCTTCTTTTAACAATAAGTACTTCTTCCACACTTTTTTACCAAACACATAAAAACACTTAATAACCACTTAATGTGTGGTCCCAGCTCTTAAAAGAAGTACACTTTAGAAGTGAAATCAAATAGGGGCTTAGTGTGAGCTCTAGGAACCTTATGGCTGGCTCAAAGAGATGGAGTCGCCACCCGTTTTTAAGAGGAAATAGGCCCTCATTTTTAAATTTGAAAAGCATGATTTAAGTCTTTGGTAGTGACTCCATCCTCCATGGAAAAGACACATAACCAAGAGATTTCGGGTCCCAAGGATTGGGAGAGGGAAGGTATTAGGCACCCCTCTCTCCAAGCTATTGTAGCAGCCCAATATAGGAGTTGTTCAGGCTTAGTTTCTTTTAGAGAAAAACAGAAATGGTTGTAGGAATTTCTTAAATCTGGAGGAACATGCTTTCAACTTCTCCTAAGACGGATTTTGAGGTGATATTATAAGGTCTTAGGTTCTGACTTCCCCAAAATCCCCGCCTCTCTACCTCTATTCTCAGTCAAGAAGAAATTGAAAATGATGATTCTCCAACATTTCAAAACCACAAACAACCAAGAAAAACTAAAAAAAAAAACATACCTTTCATATTTATCTTGTCAAAAGTTTTCCAGTAGCTAGGATGAGATAGAATGAAGTTCAAATGGGTTCTTGAAAATGGAGGAGACAAGTTCAAAATCTGAGGTTCAAAGTACCTCTGAATTTTGGTTGAACAGGAGGCAATATATGGGCTGGGAGAAAGCTCTTTTCTCTCTCTCTCTTTCCCTCCAGGGGACTTCCTCAGGTTTCCTCCCTTCTCCCTTTCTCTTTCCCTCCTGGTCTTTTCTTTCTAGTTTTCTCTTTTTCCTCTTAAGCTTTCTTTCTCAGGTTCTCCTCCTCCTTCCTTACTCTTTCTAAGGGACTCCCTCTCCCCGCCCCCCTGGGTCTCCCCTCTCTTTGAGCTCGAATTAGATAAGTATTTATAAAGAATGAGAGGGGTGTCAAGTCTGAATTCATTCAGCTATAGTGCCCAAGATTCAACTATGGTTTTTCACACAAATAGGCAAAAGATTCTTCAAAGAAATAGATGTTCATTCAAGCTTTCCTGTTTGCTGAAACATTTTCATCGATTTTGGGGTAGTTTTCACGGGTTTTGTGCGTTCAATGGGAGCTTAGG
Organism: Nelumbo nucifera; assembly: GCF_055504915.1. Taxonomy (NCBI): domain Eukaryota; kingdom Viridiplantae; phylum Streptophyta; class Magnoliopsida; order Proteales; family Nelumbonaceae; genus Nelumbo; species Nelumbo nucifera. The sequence continues at coordinate 55,260,057 of NC_142654.1, forward strand.
GCGTGCCTATCCTGCCACTCTTGTATTTGGGGCTATCAATGGCAGAAGATGTAGATTTGATGAACTTTTAAATGTTATTTTGTCTTTTTTTTTCTCAAGTGGGGTATGCTTGGTATTTTGAGCTTTTTAAGCCTATTAGGCTCAAATTCATTGGTCCAAATGTTCTAATGAATCAAGAATGGGTCTGACATCATCCAACACCCTTTTGAGACTTCAAGTTGGGACAAACGATGTGGTAATTTAATCAAGTGAATTAAAATGGTATATTTCTAGTTTAACGGTCAAACGAATGAGTCTAGTCATGAAATTTGGCGTGTTGGGGTTTTTTGGGCCTCTAAACATAGTGGTGATGTCTGACTGAACAAATAGGGTCGAGATGATTAAGATACATGGCTGAAAAGTTTGGGTCAACGAGATTTGCTGAAGCATAATCTTTGTTTGATGAATGGTCAAACGAGGGAATTTTGTGATGAAATTTGGTGGGTTGGCACTTTGGAAATGATAGATCTTTGACCAGAGGTATATCTGGACTGATTTAGTTTAGATTATGGTCTTAGCTTATGGTTTTTCAATCAACGAGAGGGTCTGAATGGGAATCTTACTTTTTTTATGGTCAAATGGAGGTGTTTGGTTGTGAAATTTGACATGGTGGGGGATTTTTGGGTCTCCGAATATAGTGGTAACTACTGATTGGCCATATGAAATTGGGATGATGGATGGTAATTTCTAATTAATGAGATTTGTTGAAATAGGATCTAGGCTTGATGGGGAGACAAACGGGGGAATTTTGAGCTATAATTTGGTAGGTAGGTATGGATTAGGGTGAGGAGTCAAGTGGATGGTTTTGATACGAGAAAGATATGGTTGCTCATGATAATCATTTAGGGCCATCAGAGTGGGATCTTGATATTTTTGTTGTTGATCATCGTAGATTTGTGGTGGGGATTTGCTAGTTGATTGTTTCCTAATAATCTTGAAGTGATGGATGTGTTGGATTTTATTTTGAGGAGTTGGAGTTTACATATTGCATAGTTCGGGCCGTTAGAAAGGGAGTTGGCATAATTAATAGTGGATCTTTGGAATTTAGTCATGAAAACTAATGTGTAACTAAGTTGTTGTTTTCCAAGTCTAGGGATAATGTCTGATTGGACGTTGATGTTGATCCCAAGGTTCTTATTTGTCTTGCGGATTGTGTCAAATGAGGGTATTCGGGTTTTGGAAAGTGTAAAGTTAATCTTGTTGTGTTTCTAAGTTTTTGTAGTCTAAGAGGAGGGTACAAAGAGGTAAGGTGAAGGAACCGAACAAAAGTTGGGTGCTGACACTTAGACTTTGAGGTAGGCTTGTTCAAATTTTGGAAAACATTAACCCAAGCCTGGCCCATGAACAGGTCTATCCATAAATCTATCTATCTATCTACATACATATATATATATAAAGGAATGTGGTGAGGTTAGAATCCACCCCTTCAAACATGTGGCATCCTAAAATTTTAGTAAATAGCATCTTAGAAGTGGGCTCTTCCCATTTTCAAAGAGAAAACCTAGTCCTTACATACTTGAATTGCTTAACTCCATTTAAAATTTTCAAGTATTAATACTCAAACATGTGGCACTCTAAAACATGTGTCACACATTCTATTATTTCAAGAAATGGAATCCAAGAAGTAGGTAGTTTCACTCTTAAACATTCTCAAAGAAAAGTTATGTAGTTTTGACAATTGTTTATCCACAATCAATTAAATTAAAATAGTGGAACCCAATGTATGTTTTTAAATGATTTTTTGGGCAAATTTTTTAAACTACCCTTATGGTTTTGCTAATTGAATAACTACCCTTACTGCTTACATATTGTCTTAAAGCACCTTTAAGTTCTCTCACAATTGACTAATTCTTCCCACTGTTAGGATTCTGTCACAATCCATGACAATCCGCACATGCAATCCCACGTGACTATTATATTTTAAGAAAATGACAATAATATCCTTTCCATAAGAAGAGAAAATAATTAGGGATTGTTATGTTGTGACTAATCCAGCGTGGTCACTCCAGTGCTTAAGTTAGTATGTTGTTTATGTTGTGAGCTGAAAACTTGTGAATATGAGAGCTAGTAAGCAAGTAATTGCACATACATTGTGTCATTGGAGTTGGTGCCTTTATATACGCATTGTTTGACGTAGGCTTCATGCATTACGTCTAAGGTCTCCAAGAAGACGTGCCTAACCATTCCAAAGTCCTTGGAGGTAGTCGTGCACGTAGACCAATCTTTGCGCCTTGTTTGGTTTCCTTCGAAATATTCGGGGTAGGGGCCAACTTCCGAGAAACCCAGGAGTGACGGGATATGCATGCAAAATTGGTTGATGAGCATGTCCCGTAGGTCGCCACCTGGACCTCAATCAGATCGGAAATCCCCCGAGAGAGGTCGCTCCTCATTGAGGTGACTTCGACTGTACTAACGAGGGACCATAGGTCGGCCATGGACGAGGTGCTGCAAGACGCCTTGAGTTGTGGACGAGGTCGCCAGCTAGATTTCCGCTAAGTCGGCGGAGGCAAGTCGCCAAGTTGGACCACATCACTTTGGCTAAGGCATATCATCACCTAGGTGGTGCCGGAGTGTCACCCGACTGTTCTGAGATGCCACATGTCATGATGTCACTAGAGGGCTAAATCCGCCCTCATCAATTGCCCTCCACTCCCGAGCTGAGATCAGATCGGCAAAGGGAGTAGCTTGTTTCTTGTTTCTTTGGCCCAGAGTAACTAATTTAATGAGCTCGTAGCTATAGGTGTCGGTCCAATTTGCTCCCCATGTTGGAAGAGTCTAAGTGTTGAATGCAGCCTTACGCAGGACTTCACCGTCTTGATTATCGAGGTGCAAGACCAAATTCATCTGCTCGAGGAGAGGCGAAGCAAGCACTCCAAGGGCATCTACCTTACTAGGGATGCAACCATCAAGGAGTTTTGCAATTCAGCCAAATACCTCAAGAGCAAAGTTTGTCATGTCGTTGTAAAGAGGGGCTTCTAAATGTGTGACTACCTCGTCAGGTCACTCCACTCAGGTAGACTACAACACAATCTCCCTCGAGTCAGTTCTCGAAAGAGTAGCCAGCGAGGTCGATGTAGAGCCTGAAACCGAGGTGGAGGTCGATTGTGAAGCGATCAGTCGAGTTTTCACATCCGCCACGGTGCCAAAAGCAAACTAGTCTTCCCTACCTTCATTTCTTTTTCTCTGCTTTTTTTGAGTTAGTGGTCAGATGATGATGTCCTTTGAGATCGATTTACAAGTGTTTCCAAGCTAGATAAACAGGGGCCGACCTGCTTAGATCAGTCTACTTGTTGCCTTCGTGTGTTCAAAGTTGGCTTAAGGGCGCCTTAGCTAAAAGGTGGTATGGCTTTTCCTTAGAACTCAATTTGACCAAGTCACTAAAGCGGATGGCTGTTTCATAGTAGCTTTAAATGTGGATGCTTCCATGCAATTGCATGGGATTGGCTTCTCAGGGTAGGTGCTTGCGAGACCATAGCATACAGTACTACACCTACTCCTGGAGTTGTTGGCCGCCCTCTCCTACTATAGCTATGGGAGGCTTATCTTGAGGGGGTGGCTCTACTGTCTGTGGGTCACCTACTCACATGAGAACCACAAAAGGCTCAACCTATGAGGCCGGTTCCACATTCAGTTCGCTTCCAACTCTCAAGGGAGCCATACAGAATTTGATCAGTAGTAAGGCTTCATAATTCGGGCTGGGATACAATCTAGGCCAGATCCCTGAAGCTCACCTGGGCTAGTCATTCATATTCTACCCCCCTTGTGATGGATTTGTTGATACATATGTTGTTGTCAGCGTTGGGCGGTAGGTCGGTGTCACGGCTACACTGCATCAGCCCCTTGGTGACGCTGGTCGTCTACTCCTACGAGAAGCCACAGGGAGCTTGACCTGCGGGGGTAGCTCTACTAATTATAAGTCACTAACTCTCACGGTAGCCTTAGAAGGCTCAACCTGCAAGGGCGACCACACAATCTGTTGCCTATTGACTCCCGCGAGAGCCATGAAGGGCTTGACCAATAGAGCCAACCTTGCGAACAGAGCTAACGAGGTTCATCCGAGCTGAATTGAGGTCAGCAGAGCTGCTCAGTCTCTTGGGCATCAACTCCCGCGAGAACCACAAAGGGCTCGACCTACGGAGTCGGCCTTACTCTGAGGTGCCTGTCGCTAGACTACTGATTGCTGAGGTCATTCTGCTACTGATTATTTTGCAGCAGCATGAATGCACCAAACTTTTCCTCCCATGCCCACATCTGGAGATTCATGCTTCTGTTCATAAAACTATCGTGCTTCAATCCCAACAGGAACCGCTGATGGCTCTACCATGGGGAGAGGGGTGTTCACATGAGGTAGCAATGTGCTTGTCTAGAGAAATGGGAGTGTTGGGTTCAGCACGGTTGCTACTCCAGGAAGTGCTAGGGGCACTGGACTTACTTGATTGTCACAAAGGGGTTCTCAAGGTTCATCACATCACGGATGCTCTTGCCCCCAGTAATTGATACTTCATTCTTGATGTTGGTGTTGCTCAAAAATGTCATTGAGTTGATAAAGGTGAAAACTAGAAGGTGAAAACTTAGCTTTTTGTTGTGTTTCCCACAGATGGCACCAATTGATGATGCGTGATCTGTTCGCTCTGAGCTAGATGGCAGCTCAGACGTCGGGTGCTTGGCTAGCGAGTCAAAATGCAAGAAGGGGAAAGCTCAAAGAACCTGGGGTGGCAAACCCAGCGTGGTCACTCCAATGCTTTAGTTAGCATGTTGGTTATGTTGTGAGCTGAAAACTTGTGAATATGAGAGATAGTAAGCAAGTAATTGTGCATACCTTGTGTCATTGGAATTGGTGCCTTTATATAAACGTTGTTTGGTGTGGGCTTCACGCATTACATCCGATGTCTCCGGGAAGACGTGCCAAGCCGGTCCAAAGTCCTCGGAGGTAGCCGTGCACATATACCAGTCTTTGCGCCTTGTTCAGTTTCCTCCAAAACATTTGGGGCGGGGGCCAACTTCCGAGAAACCCGGGAGTGACGGGATATGCATGCAGAATTGGTCGGTGGCCACGTCTTGTATGTCGCCACCTGGACCTCAATCAGATCAGCAAGCACTCAAGGGGGGACACTCCTCATCAAGGTCACTTCGGCCATACTGACAAGGTACCACAGGTTGGCCCTGGATGAGGTGCTGCAAGCTGCCTTGAGTTGTGGACGAGGTTGCCAGCTAGATTTCCACCAAGTCGGCGGAGGTAGGTCACCAAGTCGGACCCCGTCACTTTGACTAAGGCATGTCATCGCCTCATCCGACTATTCTGAGATGAAAGAATGGTAGGATCCATCTAATGGACGCCAAGAAGGTTGCGGAATGGGTGGGCGAATTTCAAAAATTTTCCTACCTTCTTCCAACTGGGAATCATATTTCTTAAATTTAGAATACTATATTCAAGGATCCTACTTGAACCATAATCGAACCAGATCTGAACCAAAAAACTTGGCTCTACAGGTGGGCCAAATTAATCCTTGTAATTGAACATCAGATTTGGAGCAACAAGTGTGAGAAATATGGACTGAAAAACAGTCTCCTTCGAACCCTAGACTCGGTCCAAACAGTTTTGGTCCAATCTAGTCTGAAATGGTCCGAAAACTGATTTTCAATTCAAGAATTAATTCATGAAAGATCTGAAATTAATAATCTTTGATTTTAAACAATCACAAATCAACCATGGACTGTTCGCACCACCTGCAAAACAGAGGTTAATCACTAAGGTTGCAGTTTCACAAACTGCAAATCGTAGGAAGCAATTTCTCCATCTGCAAATCTCCAGCGCCGCCATCTTCTTCCTTCTTCTTTAATCAAGAAAATAAATAAAAATAACAAAAATCCTATTTCTATTAATTAATTAAATTCTTGATCAAATCCTATACATTCAGTCTAGAAAATAAAAAAAAAATTATTTACAAACCGAATTGAATAAAAAAAAAGAAAAAAGGTGCGTAGACCATCTGCACCAAATCTGCACTGCGATCTCCAGGTTCGAACAGTCCATTAAATCAAAATAAATAAAGAACAATTCTAAATAAATTTTGGATTTAACAGAAATTAATTTCAGATCAATCGCCCTTAACAAGAAACCATTTCTTGAAATAAAGAAAACAATCTACGCAAATCTTGCCTGAACATCTTCTGTCCATCTGCGCAGGTTCAGATCTGATTTTCTTTTGGTTCAAGATTCGAACCTGTGGCTCTGATACCACTGAAAGAATGGTAGGACCCATCTAATGGACGCCAAGAAGGTTGCGGAATGGATGGGCGAATTTCAAAAATTTTCCTACCTTCTTCCAACAGGGAATCATATTCCCTAAATTTAGAATACTATATTCAAGGATCCTACTTGAACCATAATCGAACCAGATCTGAACCAAAAAGCAAAAGGGAGGAATATACCTGATTCGGAGAAGCAGTATCCCCCAAAGTTGGTGTTCACGCCCAAAAAAGACACCAAGATCCACTCCTGCCGAAGATGACACAGTTGTGGATGGAACGGAACCAGCAGAGTGCGTCTTACACACTGGATCCTTCGCAAGAATCCTCTGGAAACTTTGAAAACCGAATCTTTGTCAGTCCTTTCTGCAAGACTGATGTCAAGAACTGATTTCTTGACTTCTCTTCTCTTCAAAGATTGAATCTTGTAAGAAGCAATGGCGGTGGCGGCTGGAGGAGAACTCCAAGGACGAAGATAGCTAAATTGCTTCTCTTCTCTCGGGAGTATGAATGAGATCTAATCTCTTTTCGCAAGAACCTTTCTTGCTTTCTCAAAATCCCCTTGTTCGAAATCTAATGTTTTTCTCTTAGGGTTTTTCCTCCTTTCTTCTTGATTAAGAAACCTCCTAATTAGGAGTTATTCCAATCCAAATTAGTATTTGGATAGGGGATGATCTTAATCCTATCTGCAAATTAAGTTAGCTTACTCTTGTTCTTATTAGGAGGTTATCATATTCAAATCTGATTTGAATTTTGTATCCCAGAGTAGATAAGGTTAAAAGGCCCTATTCTTTTGCTAACATTAATCTCAGATCCGCCCCATGGATGGGTGATCATATCAGCCCACCTCGAAATGGGCTTTTGGCCCATTAAGTGTTCAGTGCTTAACTGGTTTCCAATCTGCTGCCCAGTTGGGCTTCTTTTTATGGCGTGGGACCCAAGCACTGATCTACACACCAGCCACATGGGTTCGGCCTAGCCTTTATTACAAGGCCCAGCCGAATTCACTGAAAAGCTCAGTGAACCCCTGAGCCCATCACATGGACCCTATGGGCCCAACACTTACATTAAGTGGTCCCTGGGCCAAGCCCTCTTATAAAAAACCCAGGGACTGTGGGCAGGTGCAAGATTAGCCCATCAGGTACTATCCTAAATGGTCTTAAACTTAACCTCTCAGCCCTTAATGATCAAGCACTGCCCGAAAGAGAGGTCCTCTCCCTCGGCTGCAAGGAATAGTGCCACACTCTCCACTCACATGGATCCCGGGAATTAAAACCATTTGCAAACATTTTAAAATCGTACATATACATATATATATATATATATATATATTAATTTTGCAAAACAAAATTCCAACGATTGAAATCAACTGCCGGCAGTTTGGTTTCCATCAAAGAGATTGCATTCCTGATCATTACCCTTTGTCCGACAAAGGGGCTGATCCTGTCACTATGATCACCCACTCAGATGAATTCTCAGACTGTCCCAACATACCCAGGTTTTGATCCCCATCTAAGGATCTCACTGATTGGCATATCAAAGACAGCCCGATCTGACACCTAGTGAAATGTCATAATCAAGTCTAGGGGTCAGGTGTAACTTTCCAGTTGTGCCCATCTGTCTCCAAGGTCCAGGGCAATACTGGAAATCTGGTCCGGTTCAAGGGTTCGAGTAATCCCATACTGCATGTGCCTCGGGTCTTACCCTGGTGGCCGAGACAGGCCATCCCAACACTTGGTGGCACACCAGTATCAACCTTGGCAAGATAAATCTCCCCAGACTTATCCAATGGCTGTGAATATTTAAAACTAACACGAGTCTCTATAAGTGTCCAGTTTTAGAGTCTTACACAGAATCATACCAAACAACATGAATCAAACATGCACTTTATTTGTTTACACTAAATGTCAAAAGTACATCAAATCGGATTGAAGCTAAAGGCATACAAAACTGTCTAACATGAGATATCATGTGTCATGATGTCACTGGAGGGCCAAATCCTCTCTCATCAGGTAAGAAATTATTTAAGCCCACACATCTCTGTTCTATATAATCTCTTCCGTTGGTAAGAAATTTAACCGGAAGTATAATGACCGCAACAAAAACACCAATTACCAACTTCTTCAGCCGATAAAAAATTAATTAATAGATTAAATTACTTAAAGCCTCACTGATGTTCTGTAGAAACCAAAAGTAGGAGATGTGCAGAAGGGATGGTGTTGCATTGATCCACGACAGCTTTGATAAGATCCCTCCTATTTTATATAGAATCACAAGTTGGAGTCGTCTAATTTGGACCCTCTATAGCGACTCCGGATCTATAGCCCATATTAACTACAACAGTATAGACATGGACGAGAAGAACACAACACCCCAAACCAACCTTTTTATGATAAATTGAAATACTTTGCTATTCCGTCCGTGAGCCCACCAGTCGTCTCGACAGTGCGGCTTCATTGTCGACTGTGCGGATTCACTTTCTAGACGAGCCCACCACGAAAGGACTATCATCGGCTCATTGCATCCATTCAGATGAGCCCATTACTATTTCCGTCAATCTTCCAATACATACAAAAAGTAGTCTTGTTCATGGGCCGGGTAGCCCCGCCCGCACCCTAGTCGGATTGGATATATAATTAAGCCCGCGAGTCTGACCTTGGGCCCAAAATAGTAAATTCGACTATATTTCGGGCCGGGCTCAGGATTTGTTAAAAAAGTTCGATCTAAGATCGGCCTGCCCCGACTCAGCATTATATATTTTATAAAATATATAATATGTAGTTTATATATTATATAAAATATATAATATTTATTAGAATATAAATATTAATAATTTAATATATGCATTTTTATTTTTTCTTTATAATTTCTCTCTCTCTCTCTCTATTCAGCCGCTTCAACAATAGCTGCAACATGCGCTAGAATTCAGGCTCAGGCCTAGGCCCAAGCTTCGGGCTTTTTATGAGGGCCGGGCTTGGGCCCAAGTTGTAGGCCCGATGGTCGGGCCGGGCTCAAGCTCAGGCCTTAGAAAAATCTGTTAATGTAGAGTGAAAGCCCAGCCCAAGCCCGACTTGGACCAGCCCATGAACAGGTCTAACAGAAAGAAACTCACGAAAAAAATCGGATTATTATAACAAATGGAATTGAAGTTTTTTAGAGAGATTAGGAGCCACTAAACATCTAACCCTATTGACAGCTTTTTTGATCGAGTTATCAAGATTGTTAATGATGGGTACCCTAAAACCCTCCCTGGGTACATGTTGTCAATGAAGGTTCTAAACCAATGCTACAGAAACACTAGCGACTAGCGGTGTCAATTGAACTGGATTTTGTCCAATCTAGTGTGGGTCCATTACAAATGGACCTGGTCCAATCCAGTCCAGTGAATATTTTGGACCGGTCCAAAGACTGTCTCATCTGTTAAAATTCATGTTAGTTTAGATTGGTTTCAACTCAAACATGGTCCATTGACACCTATGTTCTTATCTTCTATCAATGTACCAAATATTGGCTCAACTCAATATAAATTCCTTATGGACGGACCAGGTCCAATTCGATGTCATATTGGTCTGTCCGGTCCCTCCAAATTCAATATGTCTTATTGGTCCGTTCAATCCATCCAAATGGATTTTGATTTGGACGGAGTCCAACCCAAAACCTGTCCATTGACACCCCTACTTGCGACGAGTTCACAACCTGGCATAGATTTGCGATGAGCTCAGGGCCTACACAGACTTGTGATGAGCTCAAAGCTTGCACGAGCTTGCGATGAGTTCAAGGTCATCATAGACCTGCGATAAACTCAAAAACGTACAACTGGTGATGAAATTGAGGTCGCCACAGACCTACATGAGCCCAAAGCCATCACAAGCTTGCGATGAGCTCAAAGCCATCGCAAATTAGTGACGAACAAAAAATATAACGACTAGACAGTATCACTCGTGACAAGATGCCCAGTAAGTTTAAGAAAGACACGTTGAGACTAAAACTGACATCACCCGTGCCATGTCAGAAAGTAGCACACGTGTATTATGAGAATCCTCAGACAAAAGGAAACTTCGTCCCAGAGAGGTCTCATGAGGCACGTGGCGAAACCCCAATGGTGCTCCTTTAATAATTTTACGTAAAGATAAAGACCCCTTTTGTTAATAAGAAATGTTTCCTTTTAGATCATTCTCCTTATAGCCTTGGGTTTCCTAACTTTGACTCTATCTCTCTACCGGTCTCTCTTTCTTCCTCCTCTTGTCTTCTCCCGCCGTCCTCTACAGTTAGCATTCTCTCTTTCTTGCCTTCTTCTCCAGGCTTTCGAAGATTTAACCAACCTCCATTGCCTTATCACCCTACTCACATTAGAATCTTGGTTGGATCTCTGATCTCTAAAGAAAGCGGGGGTAGAAAGAATTGTTTCAACACTCAAAACTCCACCAAAAAAAAATCTTTCGCCAAAAGGGTTTTAGAAAGGTGCGATCTCATAAGCAACGTGGTTGCCATTAGAATCCGCATAGTCTGCTATCCTTCTTTCCCTCTGGAATTCCTCGGTTATGGTTTGAGGAAACTTTTACCTGTCTAATTCGTTCGCTCACTATCAATCCTATATTAGATCACCCCTTCCCCCCCCCCCCCCCCCCCCCCCCCCCCCCTCTCTCTCTCTCTCTCTTTCATTCTCCATTACCGAGGGCTTTCCTCTGAACCTCTTTGTTCATGCCGTCATGAATCTTCTTTAAAAAATATCCCTTATCTCAAGACTCATATTTTTCTGCTGCTGTGAATAATAAGCTAGTTTTGGACCTTCACCGCCATTATTATCGCAAGCACTGATATAGCTAAGAATGGAAATCACAGCGGACTATGGTCGTCAATAGCGAATTTCTGTCTCTAGCTTAACAAGGAATAGTCGAGAAGATCGTGAGACCAAAGGGGACCGACAGTGGGTATATTCAAAAACTCCCTCATTCATCACCGACACTCTTAATGGCGGATTTCTGGTACCTGCGATGTACGAATGGGCACTAAGTAAAAAGGCAAGAAGACTAGACTTCTAGTTCTGACTCTTGTGGAAGGAAACATTGCAAAACGACACTGAAAAAAAGGAGAGATTCCTGCTCAAAGTGGATCGTCTCCACTATCTTTGTCGGTTCAGGTTCTACCCTATCTGGATCACAACCCCTTGCTCCCTAGAGAGAGATCTGAGCACAACCCATATAGCCCTTGTTTTTGAGCACAACTCTTTCCATCGAGCAAAACCCAGGTATGTTTTCCGTCTTCCAAATCGTTTTTATTTTCTATGTTAAACCCAAGTCGTTTTTCTGTATTAAATCCATCTTCCAAGTTTTCCATTGTTTGTGTTAAAGCCATCTTCCAAATCGTTTCTTTGCTAAATCCAAACCCACCCCACCACGTTTAGCATTATACGCAGTAAAGATTCGGGTCAAGAAGATAACCCAAATCTAGGTGAACGGGTCGGGTATGGATGTTACTAAATGATTTGTGTACCATTAATGTTAAACGGACTGTTATTCATGTTTTGAATGGGTCGAGTATGGATGTTATTAAATGATTTGTTTGTTGTTAATATTAAACAGTTATTAAACTGGTTGGTTATTCATGTCCCACGTCTTATAATTAAAAGGTCATGGTGACTACCAAAACTAATAATTACAAAATTATTGAAGAATTGAAGACTTAACGATGATTAAGAATTATTGAATCATTAAAAAGGTCTAATTTACTTTAATATAAACTATTGAATTGTGTTAACTATGTTAACTGAATATTTATAGATTACGTCAACAATTATATTTAATATTCACTGATCTTCATAATTGATAATATTAAATATTATTTTCAGTAATTAGATGCTATAATATTTTCATAACACTGAAAATTATAATTGTGTTTTAATGTTTTCAGTCATTCAATAATTTTAATATTTTATATTCAAATTTTAATACCTTTTAAGTCTTAGCTACTAAATTTAGTTATTTCAGAAATTAGAATTTTCAGTAATTATAATACGGAGAATTATAATATTACTGAAAATAATTACTGAATTCTCAAAACAAAAATAATTAAAATTATAAAGTTTCAGATAACTACCAAATTCAACTTTTCTTTTGAAATTTGAAATTTGTGAAAATGCTGAAATTTTAATAATTATTGAAAAGAAAAAAAAATAATTATGTCAAAATATCATTTCAAATTTCAGAACTAGTGAGTTTTTGCATCCATTTGATTTTATTGTTAGATTTTGAAATTACATTTTATTCATGTAATTTAGTGAAAATTCCATTTGATATCATTGTAGATTTATAAATTATGTTTTATTTATGTAAGTAATCAAGCGAAATATCCATTCGATCTTATTGTTCGATTTCAAAACTTCGTTTTATTTATGTAATTTAGTGAAACTTCTATTTGCTAGATTTTGAAAATCTGTTTTATTTATTTTCTTTCTTATTTTGCTTATTGATTGGGTTGGGTTGGGTTGCGCTCAAGCTACCTAAGGGCTAGGTTTAAGCCCAATCCAAAAAATAGAAAAGGCCAAACTTTGGGGCCCACCCAACCCAAGGACTAAAAATCCAAGCCTAGATTGTCTTAAATCTTAATCTAAGTCAATCCATGCTTGAGTTGGGTTCCCCTAAGTAAATCCCTATGGACCATTGGCCACTACTTTTGTGGAAAATGGTTTTCTTTACAAGTTAGTTTAACTTTCTACTCTATGCTTTTATCTTTTTTTTTAATTTTTATTTTACCCATTTGACCTAAAAGGTTGAACCACTAATCCACCACTTGAATAGGAAAATTGTTTTGTTTTTAGGTGGTTTTTAAATTTAGTATTTCATTTCAATCATTAATAAATAGTTCTTCTTATTTGTTGTATTTATTTTTTAATATGATAAATATATAATATTAGAAATGTTCTAAAAAATTCACTTTTTTGTTTTTTTTATAATTGTATATTTTTTTGTTTGTAATTTTTTATTATTTAACTATGATACCATGGATTGACCCATTTAATCCAATGATTTGACTACTCGTCATCCAAATTGAATGATGGTTTCATTTTCATGTAAATTTTAAATACATTGGTTTTGTATTGTTAAAATTATTAGATATTAATTTAATTAGTATAATTTATTAGTGAGAAATCAAAATACCTCAAGTAAAGGTTATGATCATAGAGAACGAGAGTTAACACGTTAAATATAGGACTTGGAAAAATCCCTTATGAAGTCAAATTGAATTGGATTGGAACTACTTTTTAATAACCCTTTTAGAACCTTTTCGATGATTAAGTACTTGTTAATTCACAAGTACTTCTTAAAAGTACTTATTTTAACAACCACTTAAAGCTGTTTGGTAACCCACTTTTCGAATCACTAATTATGTTTTTAACCACTTATTGGGGTGGGAATGTTTGGTGAGCTACTTTCCTTTAAGTGCTTATATTAACACAAATGACAATTTTAGCCCACTTCACGCATACATATATACAATGCTTTTCACATGTTATACTATACATTTCAACTGATAGCCTAGATGGACCCCCACATGGGTTGCCATGTGGATCCAATTAATAATAATAATAATCATAATAATAATAAAAATAATAATTATAAATAATAATAATAATAACTAATATTAACAAATAATGAATAATATTGACAAATAACAAAATACCATCAAGCAGATTTAGAAAATAATAAATTATCAACAAATACTTTTTTTTCTTGGTAACCTCGATAAATATTTTAAGAATAAAACCCACTAACATTGCACAACAGAGATGGATACCATTAAGCAGATTTAGAAAATAAACATAAGCTAAAATAAAAAAAAACGTTTTAGTTCTTCAATATAGAAAGGTATTAAAATCCAAAACCAAGATGTACCTATAGTAAATTCAAATATTACTATTAGCCTCTTACCCCAACCCCACCCCCTCTAAATAGACCTACACCCCCTAGCTGAGACGAAAAATAGAAATTTAAAACCACAAACAAAACAAAACACATAAAGCACTCAGATGTAAAGGAAACATACCGGGCTTCTCCTTGCCATTGAAATGCATCAGTTTTGGGTCCCAACTTCATACAAGCCATTTCAAGCAACTATAGGTCAAACTAAAACCTCGACTCTTAAGAATCGGCTCTAGACAACCCCTCTAATTTTAGGATAATGAAGCATACAATCACACCCAAAGCATGAAACACCTAAAATTCACCCTCGGTTCAGGGCAAAGTGCACGATTTGTAGCCAAAAGAAAAAACTCAACCACCCTAAACTGCTACAAAAGGAATTATAGAAAGAGAGGGGAAAAACATCAGCAGAGACAAAACTTACAGACCAGTCGACCTAAAACCACCCAAATTTCCAAAAGTATCAAGCAGAAGCTTCGAATTCAACCCCTAAAACTCCGAAAACAATCAAAATGCTCTTTCCTCCATGGAAGGTAGAACAATCAACATCTTGATATTTCCATTACAAAAACTACAAATGCAGTAACTCCACTTTGCAAACACCGCACCAAAACCACCCTAACCTACAAACATATTCAACAAGAACCCAGAAAGTTTTTGTGCAAAACCACCCCTAAGAGACAGAGAACCAACTTCTAATCCTCCCTTCAAGACCACCAAACGACAGGTCCGCCGACCACTGCTCCTCACTGCCAATTGTCACCGGTGGACCTGCAACTGGTACATTGTTGCTAGGGTTTGAGGTTCGAATGAATGGAGGAGGTATAACCCTCGTGGGGGTATTTTAGGCATTATAAAAATTTATCAGGGACTAGTTCATCCTATTTTTTTGAAGAGGTACTTCTTCAAGAAGTACTTAAAAAAAAGCCAACTTGAAGTCACTTTTTCAAAGAAGTACTTCTTTAAAAAAAAAGTACTTTCCCACTTTTTTACCAAACACCCATAAGCACTTAAAAACCACTTAATGTGTGTTCTCATGTCTTAAAAGAAGTACTTGATATAAGAAGTACTTCTTTTAAGTGTTCTCAAACACTACCTTATTTCAATTAATAGAGACAACTTAAAAAGGGATGTCGTGTTTCAGTGGAATTTATCAAAACAAAAGTTATAATAATACATAATTTATCAGATTTAGATTTGGTTCCTTTAATTATTATTTCCTGTCATATATTTATACTTAATTTTTCTGTTTGTAAATTTTGTTCCTTTTGAATAGAAGGAAAATTTACATCTATAATGGTGTATGTGAAGGTGAAGGTACATTTCTTAATTATGGTGTTTTGTCAAAATACACATTTGTTCCCAAGAAATTCAATGATTAAAGAGTAATTTATGTCCAATGAAAAATCTAGAAAATTACAAAATTAAATGTCTTAATTATGGTATTTTGTCAAAGTACACATTTGTCCCCGAGAAATTCAATGGTTACGGGGTAACTTATGTCCAATGAAAATTCCGGAAATTAAAATATTAAATGTCTTAATTATGGTGTTTTGTCAAAGTACACATTTGTCCCCAAGAAATTTAGTGCTTAAGGGGTAATTTATGTCCAGTGAAAATTCCAGAAAACTAGACCTTATTTGCACTTTTATAAGTGGTATAGATATGTGATGTCATGTTGCAATCACCTAATTTTTGCTCAACCTTCTCCCGAACCCATAATACACACCCCAAATGCCCAACCAGACTATTCACATCCCCTAAAACACCAAAAAAAAAACCCTAAGAGGACTAATCTTAGCCTAGAATCATCCAGATCCACCGTTGAACCTATCCAACCCTAATCCAATAGCTTGCGCAAATCCCATCCGCACTCTCACCATAAAATCAAATCCAACCATCTTACATAAAACCTTAAAATACCCATTCAAACCAAATCCCAACTCCAAACTCCAAGTTTCCACCATCCATCAACTAATGTCATGTTTGATTCACTGCTCTGGGCCTCATTCTCTTAATTCTTGCTCATTCTAGGCAAGAATCGGCAAGAATGAATAACATTAGAGCGTTTGTTTACAAAATTCTTGCCCAGGTCCACATTCTTTTTAGAATGAGAAATCAATCCCATAGCATAAAAATTGACTAGCTTTGCACCATGAAAAACAATCATGCCCCATCCTGCTCATTTCATACTTTAAGGAAACTCCACCTATAAAACTATTTCCGGAGATGTTTACTTTTATGAAATCACTTTTACAAAAGTACTTTTACATGAAAGCACTTTTATAGAAGTACTTTTACAAAAATACTTTTATAAAAGCACTTTTACGGAAGTACTTTTATGAAAGAACTTTTATGGAAGTACTTTTATAAAAGCACTTTTATGGAAGTACTTTTATAAAAGCACTTTTGTAAAAGTACATTACTAAAGCACTTTTAAGAAAGTACTTTTATAAACACACTTTTACGAAAGTACATTTATAAAAACACTTTTACGAGAGAACTTTTATGAAAGCACTTTTACAAAAGCACTTTTATGAAATTAGAAAATAACTTTTAGGAAAGTACTTTTATAAAAGCACTTTTATGAAAGTACTGTTATAAAAGCTCTTTTACAAAAGTACTTTTATGAAAGCTCTTTTACAAAAGTATTTTTATAAAAGCATTTTTACAAAAGTACTTTTATAAAAGCATTTTTACGAAAGTAATTCTACAAAACATCTATGCCAAATTCCCAATTGGTAAACATTGACTATTGGAAACCTAGGTTGGCGATTTGTGAATACCGGCACAAATTTTTTTTTTTTTGAAGAACGAAAATGAACAACATCAAATACT
Organism: Nelumbo nucifera; assembly: GCF_055504915.1. NCBI lineage: Eukaryota > Viridiplantae > Streptophyta > Magnoliopsida > Proteales > Nelumbonaceae > Nelumbo > Nelumbo nucifera. Next base: position 55,277,102 of record NC_142654.1, read on the forward strand.
TGTCAGTTTGAAAAGAATTCATTTTTAGGAAAAAAGTGTCTGATTCATAGCAATATTTTCTCATTCTGCCTCTTTTTACCCATTCTTTTCCATTTTAGAATTTCATCTTGGGTAAGAATGAGAAAGAATGAGAATTGAACCAAACATGGCCTAAAGATACCATTTTAGCAATTCTGATTAGCCAAGGCTTTTAAAGCTTAAAATTGCTGAACCACATGTTATTGATTACATCAAACACTACCTTTAAGCTCAAAAGTCCATACTCAACCAAGCTACCAAGTTTCATAACTAAGGCCCCATTTGGCACATCTTTCCATGCGGGTTGTCGGCTGTTTAGAAGCTTGATGACCCGCATTTACATCTTTTCTTGTTTAGTTGAGGGAAGATCTAGCTGCCAAAAGACTCCACCCTAAAAAGACAGGAGAAGCTAGAATTGGAGCTTATCACCTTTTTTCATCTCGTCTTCATGCGGAAAGACACACCTCCAACCAAATAGTCTGTGGGCTACCAAGATCTTTATGTAAAAGCCTACTACGTCTTTTGACTATCAAATCTTCCAGAAGATCCTTCAAAAAAAAGTTGCCAAACGACACCTAAATTCTTTCAATTAACTATTAACAATCCTAAATTCTATTTTGAGACTTTAGATTGGCCGACCTAATATGACCTAAGATGATTTAGCCATCAGATCTCTTGTTCCATCTATCCAATTAAAAATCCATCTTTTATGTTAGATCAAAGACACTCTCAAACACCTATCCACAAAATTTCACTTATAATCTTCATCATCTAGCCTTCCATCAAACCTAAATTTCATTCCAACCCATATCATTGGTTAATACACTCAAGTCCTCAGATTTATCACTTTCACCCCACTCTGGACCTATCAAACACCACCAATTAACTCAAGAATCCCTAGGCGCCAACTTAACAAATTCTAAACCTACCAAATACCATCAAACTTATATTTTATTTCAACCTATCTCATTAGTCGGAATGATCATACTCCAAATTCCCTTTATCCCAATACTTCTAAGCCAATCAAATCCCAAAATAAGCCAAGACCCATAGAATTTTCCCCAATCAAATTTTATATCAAAACTCTTCTATTTCCCCCTCCATCAGACAAAGATTCCATTCTAAGTTCTCCCGTTGAGTAAGGGTGATCATAGGCCAGGCCCAGCTTGGCCTAGCCTGGGTTCTAAGCTTAAAACATAAGTGGGCTTGTCTCTACATGGGCCTAAATCGGGCTAGGCCTGATTCTAGGCCTATGTATTTCATATATAAAATATTACATATAACATGCATATAAATTTGTTTTATACATTATATAACATAAACTATTATATATAATATAAATGATTAGTGTCATATTATAATTTTTATATATAATATATAATATAATATTAATTAATATGTGCATATATATATACATAAAATGTGTAATGTTTAAATATATGTAAGTCCAAGCCTAAGCCAGGCCTAAACACAAAACCCAAGCCCAAGCCCGAAATTTCTAGGTCGGGCTTGTACATGCTAGGCTGAAATGATCACCCCTACCATTGATCGATTAATTTATCCTCTAGATTTTCTCAATCATACGATCTCTGAACCAATTAGACCCTACCAATCCATGTAGCATCCATAAAAACCTTACCAAGTCAAATTTCAGCCAAAAGTTCCCACATCTACCCTTCTATCAAACAAATATTCCATTTTGAGCATTCTTATTGGCCAATTCAACCACTTTCTAGATTTGCTTGATTTAGGCACAATGCCAATGCACCCAAGACTTGTAGAAACCCTACCTATTTCAGGCATTCTTATTGACCTGTTTGTGTGCCCTCCAAATCCTTTTGATCTAAGCACAATTAGACTAGTCAGATCCATCTATTGGACCCAAAATACTCTAAAACTCCACCATGTGAAATTTCACTCAAAAATACCTCTAGTTAACTTTTACAAAACAATTCCATTTTGGCAATTTCATTGAACTAGATCCCTAAGAGCTTATTGCACCCACAAACCCCATCCCTACCATCCAAAATTCATCTTAAAGTCCTTGCCATTCAATTAGAATCCTATTTCGTCATTTTCCCATACTCCAAATGACCAAAAATCCTTTTAAAGTTAGAAAGTTTCAAAATTACCCAAACCTTAAGGACTTAAAAGGGTCGTACCAACCTATGTCTTCGCATACACACGTTAGGAGGAGTAGAGGTCCAAACACCGAGGTAACAGCCTAGGCACATGGTGAGATCCCAACAAATTCATGTGGCACAAATCAGGTAATTAAGTAACAAACTTAAATCCTGTCTAGAAAAGAAAATAATTGAGGAAATCTATAAATAAGGGATCCTCGAGAGGATCCACAACATGTTCTAGCCATTTAGACTAGAGGTGTTCACGGGTCGGGTTGGGTCGATTTATTGGGATTTTCCCAACCGACCCAACCTGATCGGGTTACCTAAGGTGGGAACCGAAACCGACCCACTGATAGGCCAAACCGACTTGGTCGGTTTGAGTCGGGTTAGGTCGGTTTGGGTCGGTTTCAGTTTTGCTCCTGTACAAAGCCGAATAAAATCTGAATTAGTTGATAATTTGATATTCAAGAGTCCAAGATAAATCTAAATTTAATTCAGGTAAAGAATACAAGTATAATCACTGAAAATTGAAATTTTTATTTTTTAAGATATTTTCTGGAAATATATTTAAAACTGAAATATGTATTTTAAAATATATATATATATATATGTATATAAACAAAAATATACATACAAATAAAATATATTGGAAATTTGGAATATATATTTTCTGGAAATATATATCTCATATATTTCAGATTTTCAGAATATATATTTTTAGATATAAATTTTTTCAGATATTTCGGTTTCTATGTAAAACTGAAATATCTTTATTTAATAGTTTTAAATATAAAATATATTTAAATTAAAACCGAAATATATACTTAAAATTTTAAATAGATTAGGTTTTTCATACAAAACTGAAGTTTTTTTGTGCAAATATATCATCATTAACTGGATTTTTTCAAAGCTTAAACTTAACTAAAACACAAATAAAATATATCAACTTGTAACATGCATTAAATTAAAAATAAATAAATAAATACTAACCTTTGAATGACTGAAGTTGAGACTTTAAGAATGAGACTTGAGCAGTTGAGCTTGAGGGAATGAGGGGGGCGGACCAACCAAGTTAGAGAATAGAAGATTTTATGAGAAGATAAAAGTGGTCAATAAAATAAAAAATTAGAAACCTTCTAAATTCTAATCTAGGTAAAAAACTAAAAAAGGACACATAATTGAAATCTAATTGTAATTGCCTAATGGGCCTTCTAGAGTTATAGTTCTAGTAGAAGTCTAGAAGTAGAAGACTAGTAGGAATTAGGAAACTACTCAAACTAGGAAGTAGGAACTACCAAACTAGTACAATACTAGTTCAGTTCGGGTCGGGTTGATTTCGGTTTTCACGCAAGAAAACCGAAACCGACCCGACATATCGGTTTATGTATGAGCCCAACCCGAAACCAACCGATACGGATGAAAACCCGGCCGACTCGGGTTGGTCGGTTTGGTTAGATTGGGCATTCTTATGAACAGCCCTAATTTAGACCGAGTGAGTTTCCTTCCCGTGTTAGAGTTTCCTTTCCCGCCGGTGGCCACAAGCTAAGTTGTTCACCAGTTACTCGAGCTCGGCTCGTGAAAAGATTGGCTCGGCTTGATTTCAACCGAGCTTTGAGTCGAGCTTGAGTCCAATTTATAGGCTCGTTTATTAATCGAGCCGAGCTCGAGCCTAATAAAGCTCGGCTCATGAGGCTCGCGAGCCAAGTTCGAATAGCTACATAATAATAATAATAATAATAATAATAATAATAATAATAATAATAATAATAATAATAATAATAATAATAATAATAATAATAAAATTATAAAAAATATTATATATATAATATTTTTATTTTTATATATAATAATAATTAATTTTTTAAATATCAAATAAAAATATTATATATATAATATTTTTTTTATTTTTATAAAACATTTTTCTTAAATCGAGCTTGAGCCTAGTCAAACTCGAGCTCAAGCCCCAAACTTCCTTGGCAAGCCGCTCGGCTCGAATCCACCCCTAGGTCTAAGATCTATGATTTTGAGACTCTCTTTAGGGAACCTCTCTCATTCTCCCCATTTCCCTCTTTACATATCCACCTCCGTCTCACCACTGGAATTCCAACACAAGCAAACTACAACAACCTAATCCCTTGCTAGAGGGTATGTAGGCAGCCCCTCTAGGGGTCTAGCCAACTCCTCTATGCCCTTTCTCCTTCCTCTTAGTTTAGATTTCCATCCCCCTTAGACCTTTAGGTAATAAACTGAATAAACTGCACTCCATGGCCTTACATTTAGAATTTTTAGTTCAACTATTATCTCTGTCGGAGTTAGCCCAAAGAATCCAAGTTTCACATATCAAAATGCAAGAGAAAACAAGCATAATGATTCATAGGCAAATAGTTTGTTGAACATAGGGACTCCTAATTTGAAATTGCCATTACTTACTTGCTTAGAAGAAGCATCACTTATTATGGGTCAGTTGACTTGGAGCAAGAACAAAATGGGGAAGAAACATGCCCTTTTCATGGCTATAGTGGGGACCTATTATTCCCTCCAGATCAAGAGACAATTCATGCTTCTTTGGCATTAGGAATGGCAACAGAGTGGGTTCAAAGGGGGGACTATATTCCCCATCCTCAACCTCGATTTCTAAAACATTCCCCACCACATCCCCAATCCCCATCAGGGAAAGAAGTGGTCCTCCATCCCTGACCCCGATGGGATGGGTTTCTCATCGGAGATCCGAATCCCCGAATTCAGTTTTTCTTCCAAGCTACTCCAAAGATAAAATCTGTTCAAATTCCCCTATAAGAAATCAGTTCAGATTCCAACATACATTCTGCATATCTGAAACAAAAATTAAAGAAGGCCAATAAAGAATTGAGAAGAACAGTAAAAAACAATGTGCTCATCTGCATATACTCTTTAAAGAAACCATATTGACCCTAAAACTAAGAATGTCCAACAAAGAGTTGCTCAACGCGTAAGATCAGGTTGTTAGAAGGCACGGCAATAAAATGCAGGATAAACATGAAATAATGAGACAAACATCAAACAATCAAGTTTTAGTGGGTTCTTTGGCTTGGACAAAGTGAGCTAGACTAAACAAGGGTATTGTCTTCTTCATCCTTTAATCAAATAAAACATGTTCAAGCCTGTACCTAAGGCCAAATCTAGGCAATGATTCCCTCGCCTTAAGAAGATTAGGAGTGCTCGTGATAACCGAACCGTTGGAATTTTTTTGAACCAAACTGCTCACTTTGGTTTCTTTAAAAACTGAACCAAGACCAAACTGATGTAACCAGTTAACTACTCAACCGGTTAACCACATTATGGTTTTTCCATTTTTATACTATAGTTTTGCACTCAAAATATATGGTCTAGAGAAAAAACAGTGTAAATCAAATAAAGGAACAAAGCAATGTAAATTTTCAGAAAAAAAAAAACAAGTTTTTCTCTAATCATATATACCTTATTTTCCCTTTTCTCCATATCACATTCTTATTTCTATTACCAACACAACACCCTATCCTATCCTTCCTCTACAGAGAGGATAAAAAGAAGCACAATTAAATCACTTTCTGTGAAAAATGATGCCTATCAAACCGTCTCATATGGTCTCCTTTAAGAAACATATACTTCCTCCAAACCTCTTCTATGTAAGCCACAAGACAATTCCACTTTTTTGAACTCCAACCTATTCCTCCTCATAAATCTAATAACAGAATCTACCCACTCCAGTCAATTATATTGAAATCTCCATGCCTCTATACCTTTTTTTCTAATTCTAAAAGCTTGTTTTTCTCCTCCTAAGAAAATCAATACCAAACTCTTGTTTGTTTAGACTTTTTTCTCATTAACAACCTGATGGTGCGCGATCTGAACTCCAGATGGACGATGAGCTGGATCGATCTGCAAAATAGTGTATCAAAGAACCCGGGGTAGCTAACCCGGCAAGGTCGCTCTAATGCTTAAGTTAGTAATTATACTGTGAATGCGAGATGAATGCTTGAAAGCTTGAGTGCTAGAGAGTAGAGTAATCACGCGTACCTTTGCCTGGAGATTTCAAATCTTTATATACTAGAGTAGTCGTGGGCTTTACGAAAGAGCTTTGGGTTCTTCAGGTTGTAGAGATAAGGTCGGTTCTGTTTTTTAAGGAGAGCAGTACGTGGATGAGGCTTATCGTCTACCCCCGATTCAGGTGGAACCGGGATGAGTTCTTATCGTGATCTCGGGAGATTCGAGATCTATTGGCTCATCATGACCCCAAGAGATTCGGGATCTATTGGGGAGGCCTTCGGAGTTGGTTATACGACACTTTGGATCGCTAGCTCCGAGCTGGAACTTCGATTCTTCAATCCCGAATTGGATTGGATGCCAAGGTGCCTCTACGCCGAGGCGGGTTTTGGGCCGAGGTAGCTTGGATACCCGAACTGCGAATGTTGCGAATTGGGCTTGCCTGGCTAAGTTGTCATCCTTCAATCAGATCGCACCTATGTGTCAACCTTAGCTAGAATAATTATTCTCGTGGCACTACTTTCTAATCAATCGTCTTAAAACAACCACATGTAATTATGATACCAAACCTGTTTTAAGTGTTCCGTCTAAAGACCCCACCTATTAGTGCAAATTTCATTGATTAAAGGAGAGAAATGAGAACAAGAACAATAAGAGATAAATCAACTTATCTCCAAAACCAAAGAAAACTATGTTTGAGCCAAAACCATCTTATCTTCAAAACCATCTATCAATTCTTATCTCAAACTTACACCATTGTTTAAACTTCAAATCTAATGCATTCTAGGCTTCTTACACCCCCTATAACCCCCACTAGAATCATAGCATTCCATTCTAGCATTCTTTATTTGCCCATTCAGCAACTTGCTTTTCATCAAAACTTATTAGAGTAGCTTCCACATGTACAGTAGATAGCTCTCTTAGTGACATTAGTTTCCCACCAGGACTCTCTACTCTCTCATGTAAATCTTATCATGTAGCTCTTCTTATCTTCTTATCCCTAAAGTTCCCATGATGGGAGAACTCCTTGTACATACACAACTCTGCTAATATAAATATACTAGGGACAGTGGGATCATCACAGATCCAGTTCATTCTCTCATTACCTATTGTTGTGACCTTCACTTGGTATTAGAGCCACGACTACCCTAATGGCCTCCAATGACTCCTTCTCTGCTGCACAAAGCTCCACCGTAGGTTCAACCTTCGATCACACTTCGGGTTTGAATACCTCCCATATCAGTGGCGCACACCGAGGGCGTGTTTGCACAAGTTGTCGGGTATCACTCCTCTCGTAAAGTGTGGAATGTTCTCGCCATGTCTTTTGCAAAATATTCTTGTTTGATGCTTCTCCAGTATAGGAGACAATTGCAGAGTTTAAAGAAAGGAGGTATGATTGTTTCTAAGTATGTTAGAAAAGCTAGGTTAATTGTTGATAGCTTGTCTATAGTAGCTAAACCTATCAATGCTAGTGATTTGATTCTCTATATTCTCACCGGTCTTGGATCTGAATATGAATATGTTGTTATCGCTATTACTAATAGGTCCAATCTAGAGGACCTTGATGTTGATGATGTTTTAGGAATTCTTCTTGCTCATGAAAGTTGGTTGCAACAAAACACCACTGCAGTGGATTCCAATTCTCCCTCAACAAATGTCGCCAATCTCAAAGGGAAAGGTTCTGGTAATAATCAGTAGTATAGTACTCCCAATAACAACCATAGACGAGGCTTGGGGCGTGGTCCCTCTGATACCTGCAGCAATAACAGAGGCAGGGGCATGGTAATCCAATAGTTTGTCAGTTATGCAACAAACTAGGACATGGTAAACTCAAGTGTTGCAGCCGATATGATCTAAACTTCAAGAATGAAGAAGCAGAACTAGTAGCCTACAATAGCGGTTCTACTTCCTCATTTGACCCAACTCGGTACCCGGATAGCAAAGCCACTCATCACATGAAACCCGATGTCGAGAATCTCCAAAATTGATATGAATATGGAGGATCCAATCAAGTGAAAGTTGGTAATGACTTAGGTTTGGTGATTCCACATGTTGGTTCATCTGTTATTAATCCTGCCTCTCATCAGTTTACTCTAAATGTTATTTTTCATGTGTCGAACCTATCCAAGAATTTATTATCTGTCTAGAAGTTTGCTCAAGATAATCATTTATATTTTGAATTTCATGGAGATTTCTTTGCTGTGAAGGATTATACGGGGACAACACTGCTTCGATGGCCTAATAGAGACGTCCTCTATCAGTTTCTAGGTAATATCTCTTCCAATCAACCTGTTCCAAATAAACCATCTGCTTTGGTTGGTAAATGTGTCTCTATTGATGATTGGCACAAGTATCTTGAACATCCTACTCTGTGCATTGTAAGACAAGTGGTCAAGCAATTCGACTTACCCTATGTTGGTCAGTATAAGTCTAAGTTGGGTCCAGTTTGTGAGTCATGTCAAATGGGCAAGAGTCATAGGTTATCTCTGTCCTTGTCGCCTACTATTGTTAATAGTCCTTTAGATTTAATTTATTTTGATGTCTGGGGACCAGTTCTAGTATTGCCTACTGCTAGTTTCCATTATTATGTGATTTTTGTTGATGCTTATAGTAAATTCTCGTGGTTATTTTTATTACATAAGAAGTCTGATGTTCTTGATGTATTTTTAAAGTTTAAGCATCATGTTGAAGTCTTGTTCAATACTAAGATTAAATTTGCACAATCGGATTGGGGTGGAGAATACCAGAAACTCTCATCTTATTTGGACTCTGTCGTCATTACACACAGACTTGCCTACCCGCACACACATGAGCAGAATGGCTCGGCTGAAAGAAAACATCATCATGTTATTGAAGCCACACTGTCTCCACTGGCCTCCTTGTCACTCCCCTTTTCCTTCTGGGTCGATGCTACACTGACAACGGTTTATTTAATTAATCATCTTCCTTCCTCTGTTCTACATGGAAAATTTCTATTTGAGGTGTTGTTTGGTGTTTTCTGGGTTACAAGTTACTCAAGCCCTTCGATTGTGTGTGTTATCCTCTTCTCCATCCCTATAACAAGAACAAGTTTGCCTATCATTCTCATCAATGCATCTTCCTGGGCTATAGCGACAAACACAAGGGCTATCAGTGTCTCCATCCCTCCATTGGTTGTGAGTATGTCTCTCAACATGTTAGTTTGATGAACACTATCTTGGTATTTCTCTTAATGGTTCTACTGTTTCTCCATCCTTTGGAGTCTATCTTCAACCTCAATTTTTTTCTCCCACTGGTTCAGATTCTTCAGTTATGACAGAGCCATCTATATCAACTGTATCCTCGCTGAATACTTCCTCTCATCTTCCTTCAAACATGAACCAACTCCCTCACAATCTGAGTCTTCGTCTCCAGATGTTGGTCCACGTGGAACGCATCATCTCGAAATTCTTCTTGATGCCACACCAGTAGTACCACCACCTACTTGATAACATTCCATGTTGACCCATTCTATGGATGGAGCACTACCCCCCCCCCCCAGCTCGCATCTCACAACCAAGTATCCATTGCCATAGAGCCTAGTTGCTTAATTAAATGATGACAATACCGAACCTACTTTCTATTCTAAAGCATCTCGCTCTGCTCACTGGCATGACGCCATGGCCAAAGAGTACAAAGCACTCATTTCAAATGGCACTTGGACTCTTGTTCCTCATTCCGTTGATATGAATGTTGTCGGCACCAAATGGATTTATAAATTTAAATGCAAGCTTGATGGTACCATCGACCATTACAAGGCTCGCCTTGTTGCTCAAGGCTTCACATAGGTTCCCGAAGTTGACTTCACCACTACCTTTAGCCCAGTAGTCAAACCTATCATGATCCGCACTCTTCTCTCTCTAGTCGTCTATCATAGTTGATCCATTCATCAAACTGACTTCAACAATGCCTTCCTGAATGGTGTGCTTCAAGAGGATATTTTTATTCGACAACCAAAAGGCTTCAAGGACCCCTCCAAGCCTAACCATGTCTACAAGCTCCACAAAGCCTTATATGGACTGCAACAGGCTTCCCGTTCTTAGTGTTCACAACTCAACTTTTATAAATGGGCTTTCAAACTTCAATTGCAGACACTTCTCTCTTTGTTTATTCATTTGGCTCCATGACTCTCTATCTATTGGTCTATGTTGATGATGTCTTGATGGTTGGATCCTCTAATGCATCTATTCGTGAGTGCATCATGCACCTATCGTGCCACTTCTCTCTCAAGGACTTTGGTCCTACTCACTATTTTTTTAGGTATTGAAATTCTCCAACATTCTGATGGACTCACCCCGAGCCAACAATGGTACATATATGATCCGTTACACTGAACTCGCATGGATACTACTAAGCCAGTTTCTTCTCCAATGGCTACCAACACTAAGTTGTCCAAATTTGATAGTCAACCTCTCTCTAACCCTACTAAATACAAAAGTATTGTTGGGGCCCAGCATTATGTTGCTATCACCCGGCCTAACATCTCTTTCACCATCAATAAGGTCTCGCAATTCTTACAGTCTCACACCGAGGTGCATTGGGTTGTTGTTAAACGGATACTCCGTTATCTCAAACATACTATCTATCATGCCTTGTGTTTATTCCAAGGCTTTGTCTCTGCGCTTCAAGCGTACTCAGATACTAACTAGGTTGTATGTCTCGATGATCATCATTCCGCTGATGATTTTGCTATCTACTTGGGGAACAACTTGGTTGTGAGGAGCTCTCGTAAACAGGCCATTGTCACACACTCCAGCATGGAGTCTAAGTTTCGAGTGTATGTCACGGTGGCTTGTGTTTATTCCAAGGCTTTGTCTCTATACTTCAAGCGTACTTAGATACTGACTGGGCTGGCTGTCCCGATGATCATCGTTCCACCGACGGTTTTTCTATCTACTTGGGGAACAACTTGGTTGCGTGGAGCTCTCGTAAACAGGCCATTGTCGCACGCTCCAGCATTGAGTCTGAGTTTCGAGCGTGTGCCACGGTGGCCACTGAAGTACTTTGGTGTGATAATATCAGAGCCACTTATCTTGCAACCAATTTCGCGTTTCGGGTATGTACTCACCATGTCAAAGTTGACTTCCACTTTCTTTGTGATTTGGTGCTTACTCGAGGTCTTCGAGTTTAGTTCATCTCCTCCAGCAATCAAATTGCTAACATTCTCACCAGACCCCTTGGTGGCACACAATTTACAACTCTACGTAACAAGCTCCATGTGCTTGATCGACATGGAGCTTGAGGGGGTGTATTAAAGTAGCTTCCACGTGTACAATAGATAGCTCTCTTAGTTACATTAGTTTCCCACCAAGACTCTACTCTCTCATGTAAATCTTATCATGTATCTCTTCTTATCTTCCTATCCCTAAAGTTCCCATGATATGAGAACTCCTTGCGCATACAAAACTCTATTAATATAAATATACTAGGGACAATGGGCTCATCACTGGTCCAGTTCATTCTCTCATTACCTGTTGTTGTGACCTTTACCAAACTCAAGAGTGGATTTGACAAAACGACCCACCAAACAAGCTTGAAGAAGAATAATAAAAATTCATTGCCTAATGCATAGAAATTGGGCACTCTAGTGTCACCTAGCTCATTTTTTAAATAAATTCCACTGTCACCTAGATCTAGTGTTTGCCTTTCTCAACCAACCACCATGCTTGCAAAAAGCAATTGACTTGTGCTTGTTAGATCTGTTACATTCAGCCTTTATGCTTTGACCTATGTTAGAAATTTCGCTGGTCATGTCAGCCTCTATGCTTTGACCCACGTCAGGTAATTCGTTGATCATGGTGGCTTCTATGCTTTGACCTGCATCAGAAATTCCGTTGGTCATGTCAGCCTCTATGCTTTGGCCTGTGTCAAAAATCCCGTTTGTAAGTCCCCTTGTTTTGACCTGCACTAGTATTTTAATTGAGTAAATAGAGAAGATATAAATGATAATAAAAATAATTAAAAAATTAAAGAAAGAGAGAGAAAGAAAAGAAAAAACAAAACAGAGCAAAATAGAAAAGAAAAAAAGAGAGAAAGAATGAAAGAATGAAGGATAAATAATGTCTAAAACTCTGTAACAATTATTTCACATTGTGCTATGTCAAAGAGCAATTATGGTATATCAATTTCAGGACCTCTATACTTGAAATATGTTATTAAAATCTTTCAAAATGTTTCCAAAAAAACTAAAGAATATTTGTTGGTGTTTTGTGATTGTGCTTTGCAAGAAGCTTATTATCCTACGTAGTCTTAATGATTGATCTGCTTGTCTTTAACATGGTTTTCTTAGTGATAAGTTTAACCTGATTTCATAAGGTTTTTGATACCTAAGAGGAATCATTTTTTCGAAAAAAAAAAGAGGTAATCAATTTTCACATTATGAGTTGTTTCTTATATGATTTTCTTTGTGACAAGTTTACCCTGATTCCATAAGGTTTTTGATACCTGGGAGGGGTCGTTTTTCCAAAAAGTAAATAGTTCTCACATTATGAGTTGTTTTTTATATGTGTTTTCTTTACGGCAATTATGCTCTGATTCTATAAGGTTTCTGATACGTAGGAGGGGTCACTTTGCTAAAAGTAATTGGCTCTCACATGATAAGTTGCTTTCATAACTGTTTTCTACGTGTTTGTTTTTCTTTACAGCAATTATGCCCTGATCCCGTAAGGTTTCTGATACCTAGGAGGGGCCACTTTGTCAAAAGTAATTGGCTCTCACAGGATAAGTTGATTTCATAACTGTTTTCTACATGTTTATTTTTCTTTACAACAATTATGCCCTGATTCTGTAAGGTTTCTAGTACCTAGGAGGGGTCACTTTGCCAAAAGTAATTAGTTCACACATGATAAGTTGCTTTCATAACTATTTTCTACATGTTTGTTTTCTTTACGGCAATTATGCCCTGATTCTGTAAGGTTTCTAGTACCTAGGAGGGGTCACTTTGTTAAAAGTAATTGGTTCTCACATGATAAGTTGCTTTCATAGTTGTTTTCTACGTATTTGTTTTTCTTTATGGCAAGTGTGCCTTGATTCCGTAAGGTTTCTAGTACCTAAAAGGGGTCACATGATAAGTTTCTTTCATATCCATTTTCTACGTGTTTGCTTTTCTTTATGACAGATATGCCTTTATTTCGTAAGGTTTCAAATACCTAGGAGGGTCACTTTGCCAAAAGTAATTGGTTCTCACATGGTAAGTTGCTTTCATCATTGCTTTTGTTTTTCTTGGTTATCACATGATAAGTTGCTTTCATATCCATTTTCTACATATTTGTTTTTCTTGGTTATCACATGATAAGTTGCTTTCATAGTCGTTTTCTACGTGTTTGCTTTTCTTTATGACAAATATGCCTTGATTATGTATGCTTTCTGATACCTAGGAGGGTTACTTTGCCAAAAGTAATTGGTTATCACATGATAAGTTGCTTTCATCATTGCTTTTGTATTTGTTTTCTTTCTTTTACGACAAATGTAATATGATTCTGAAGGTTCTTGATACCTAGGAGTCCTTTGCCAAAAATAAAATGGCATGTACATGATAGAACGATGTTGCACAGGACCTTTTCTCCTTCACCTCAATCCTCCTTCCTCATTTTTCTCCTCTTCCGATCTAACCCTTCACAAAAATCTCTTATGCTTCTCTTTGGTCTTTGTTGTATCGTACTCTCCTACCTCACAACAAAGAAGGGCAATTGTCAGCACCTAATTTTTGCTTGGTCCGCTGCCTGAACCTCTAATTTACCCCAAACACCCGATAGACCTATCCAACCTCTTCGAAATGACTAAAAACCCAAAGAACCAAACTTTCAACCCAAAAAACTTCAAGTGCACCGTTAAATCTACCCAATACAAATCCGATGGTCCCAATTACCCCCCCGTCTACAATTTAACCCTCTATCAGACACCACCATCAAACTCATGACATACCTATACATAAAATTTCAGCTCAAGATTCCTTCATTTACCCCTTCATCAAGTGAAGATTCCATTCTGATGCTTCTCGTTAACCTAAACACTCAGAACCCAGATTCCCTTGATCTTAACACATCCGAACCAATCAAACCACACCATTAAACTTTGGATACATTAAAACACCTGCCCATAAAGTTTTTAACCCCAGATTCCCCCATTTACCCTTCTATTAAACCAAGATTCCGTACTAGATCAGACCATTGACCCAAGATTCTGTACATAATATATACTAAACAAATATTTATTTTTTATATATTATAATCGGGTCTGTCGGATCAGACCTGATTGCCCCAAGAACTAATCGGTTTGATTTTGGGTCCAAAAATTACAGGCCCTATCAGGTTCAGGTCCTCAACATTTCTTGTTGGGTAGGTTCTAATTCTAGTTGGTTCTGACCCTGACCCAACCCGTTGACAACCCTACCCAAAGCTTCATTTGAAAGGAGTAAAATACAAATATGTACAGTACAAATAGAGAGAAATTAATACAAGGTTTTGCACTATTTGTATTTGTACTTCTTCCAAATTGAGCTGAAGGGGCATTTTTGACATCAAAAGGGTATTAGTGTTACTTTTTCAAAATATAAGTCACATATTTGTGACATGTGAGCAGATTGAAACAGATTTTGAGTATTTTAAGATAGGGAAAATTCCTGATAAGTACCCTATACTTTTAGGCCTAGTGCCAATCTAGTACCCAAACCTTAAAGCACGATTATCTAATATCCAAACTTTCAATTTGAAATAATCCAGTACCTAGTATTAATTCACCGTGGCCATCACGTGAGATCAGGTGCAGTTTAAATAATTTCATAATGGTGAAACTAAACTTTATGATAATATTCTGACCATTTTTACCATTTTCTTTTTCTTTTACCCTATTTCCCTTTCCCTTATGGATCGAATAAACGAGAGAGGAGAGAAGACTGAACGACCGTTCTGCTATTCCGAGAATGCGCAGGTGGTAAGCTTCAATCAACTCCAAATTAATTAAGTTCAACAATGAGCCATGAATAAGGGCTATGTAAGAAGGATTTTTTACCTAGAATGAGCCACTCTCGGTTGATGCTGTAGAGAGCAAATCGGTTGTTTCCGTCTTGGAGAGTAAGGAACGTCATTTCCAAACCACACATTCTTGGGATTTTCTAGGAGTCAATTACATTCATCGACACTGATAACTGCTTTATTTCTTTATTTATTTTGAGCAAGCTTATTTGATGATGTAATCACTGGTCATCATCTATTCATCTATACTGGGTATAAATAAAATATGACTTTAGGACTTGCTTGCAAGAATTTGGCCGGAATCGGAGAGCTTCAACGATAGAGGGTTAGGGCCAATGCCCAAGAGATTTAAGGGGAAGTGTGTTCCTGAACAAAATTTTACAATGGCCAACTGCAACAGGTATGTTAATTAAGAAGTGATCGGCCAGAGCATGAAATCTTGATCTTTAGGCTTTCTACAATTTGTGGGTTTGGATTTCACAGGAAAATTATAGGTGCCCAGTACTACTTGAAAGGGCTTGAAGCAACTGCTCGTAGATCTCTTGAATCACTCATCCCTTCTTTCCTCTGCTCAGCTCGAGCTGAAAATGGGCATGGCACACACACAGCTTCAATAGCGGTAGGATCTGCAGTGAGCGATACCAGCTTATTCGGCATAGGTGCTATTGCAATGATGCAATGACATGCTCATGGCCATTGGCGACGCTATTGAAACCAAGAAGTAACCGAGTTTCATTTTGTTTGTTGTCTCCTCTAGCTTCGACAACGAGGTTGTCTTCTCCAGCAACAGTTGAGTTAAAAACAAGGGGTACCAGAAGCAAATGCGATTTGTTCCAGCAATTTCTTCTAAAATACACGAAGAATATCTTGGTACGATGCTATCTGGTGTGTGACTCGTCGATTTCAACTTTTACGGCGTCGTCTTCCACTTAACATCACCGACAGGAGGAATCAGTTTTTCATAACTTCAACTTCAAGTCACAGAGTGGGTGGGTATTTATGTTTTTTTGCATTTTGACTAACGGTGAGTGAACGCAGGTATTGGATTATCGCAAATTGAAAGTTTGCATACTCGAGTGGTACTTATCAGAAATTTTCCCAAAATATGTAAAGACTTATCAGGAATTTTCCCACACTCAGTTGATCCATTTCCTAAACTTTAAACTATTTTTATGGTTTAGCTAATTGATTAAGTGTATTTTTACTGTTTAAAAAATGACTAACGTTATCCATACCATTTCTGATAATTGACTAATTCTTCCCTTGCCGTTATCATCCATTACCAGAAACTCTAAAAGACAAAAAAAGAGACTATTTTACTCTTTATTCTTTTTCAAATTTTCAAAATAAAACAGAAAAAAGTAAACACTGATTAATCAAAACCCTAACCTTCCATCATCCTCCTCTTCGATCTCTCTCTCTCTGGATTGCAATATCCAGTTATCCATATCTGCATCTCATAATCTGTCTTGCTTCCTACTATATGTTTGCATTTGTTTCTGTGGGTTGCAATTTGCAACCTAGTTGATAGATCTTAGTCTGTTAACTATGATCCATGTATAAAGTTAAGAATTACTGGATTAGAATCCTTGTATAGTCTAGACTTTTTACCCCACAAAAGTTTCAACAACTGAGGGTTGCTAATATTTACTCTATTACACACCCTCTCTAGTTTTTCCACTTCAAGAAATACCAGTCTGGACTGATATGTAAAATGGGATGTTGTTATTCGAGTATTTAGATTGCTATTGATTGCGGGTATGGATTTGTATATTAATTTTTGTTAATTTTTAATTTGATGAACAGAGGGTCGGAGTTGCCTCAAAGGAAATCTACTAGGGCCCACTACATCTTAGAACGTCAACTCATGAGTTTGATAATCTCCACCATCGACCCACTATCGATCGAAATCCAAAGGTGGGAGAAGGTAGCTGATTCAGCAGTGGCGGTGCTGGCTGGCGGAATGGAGATGAACGGGAATCTATATGGCATTTCTCAGGGAAAGCCCATCAAGAGGAGAAGAATAAGAGTTCTTACATGCGAGAGGGATCCAGCCCAACTCTCGGGAATGAGAAAAAGAGAGAGAGAGAGAGAAGAGGACCACCGCCGCCGGGAGTTGCAGTGGTGGCGATTATTTAGTTTGAACGAGAAAAAACAGGGGACTCGATCACCTCTGGTGAACTTTCTGTAAACTCCTTTGAGCACTGCTCAAATTCATAGAAGACCTCTTTGTGAACTTCAAGGGGATACTGCTCCAAATCGTTAGCCCCAATACAAGGGTGAAAGAATTTCAGAGTTCATTTTAGTCTTTTGGAGATCCTGCTCCAACGGGACAAACGAAGAATCCACAATGAGTGCAGGGTCTCTCTTCTCGGGATACCAAGAATGAGAGATGAACGAAGGAAGGTGTGGCTCAATGCATAAGCACCTGAGCAGCGGTGGCCTTGAAACAGCTGGTGGTGGGTACACCGGATTCGTGGGATCACCGTTGTTGGGTGATGAATTAGATGATGGGTTTGGAGGTGGTAAGATGAAAGGCACTAGTATTCAGATGTTTGGAGATTTGTGGAAGAGGAAGGGCCAAAAATAATGGGGGAGATGGCTACAAATAAGAGGAAGGGCCAGAGGTGGAGGGGCCCGCTGCTGCGGTGAGGAAACAGGGGAGAGAATTGTTGAAAAAACATTAAAGAGAGTAGATGGAACTTATCGATAATCGCTTTCCAAACTGAAGTTGCAGTAATGTGAAGTTGTTGCAGAAACTCGAAACTAAGAATTGCAGGAAGATGGAGGGTTGAGTCGTGTCACATGGTCACTCTCCTTAAAACTGTATTTGCCCTTTAAGGTGCATCCGTGTGATCGCAAATCAATTGCCAAGATAAAACAACCCACAGGCCATTGGTAGGCATGCACTCGCTTACCAGACCTCCACGAACCATAGAAAATTGATTTCTCAGAGAAAACAAGAATGTCGAAAATGGTGTGTATACTAAGCCGGCCAGCACTCTTCTTATAGAGTGCTCTCATACCCGAATAGATACAAATGTGTCCTTTCAGACAAGAGACTCTTTAGAACAGTGCACCTGTTCGAAGAGACACAAGGAGGAAGAAGAAACACAAAAAAGAAATTGTTTTAATTTGAAATTAAATTCGAAATTGAAAATACTCAATTTAAAAAAGAAAATGTGTAATTCGGTTAGATCAAAAAGATTCGGTGCATCGCACGTACATGCACACACACACCCGCACCCACGCCCTGACCGGACCCAGCCCAGCTCGATTCAGCACGGCTCGGTGCGCGCATGTGAAAAGCACCCCTTGAGTTAATCTTGAACTATTATAGGAGAAAACTGATTTCTAATTAGATGCAGATTACCTATTAGCAATTAGATTAGAACAAACAACCGAAATAACAAAAATAGATTCCCAAATTGAAAGAAAATAAGAAGAAGAAATCATCCTTTGGAAGTAGAAAGGAGATGATGAACTCACACGCACACCCGCACCCACGCCTTGACCCGACCCGGCTCGGCTCGGCACGCACATGTGAAAAGCAAGAATGTTGAACCATAAATCGAGAACTGTTGACAGCATCCAGTTCCTCATGAAAGGGTTAGCAGAGATAGGTTCCATAAATACGGTTTTAAGATTGTTGAAAAAACAGTATAGAGAGCAGATGGAACTTATCGATAGTCGCTTTCCAAACCGAAGTTGCAGTGATGTGAAGTTGTTGCAGAAACTCGAAACTAGGAATTGCAGGAAGATGGAGGGCTGAGTCGTGCCACTTGGTCACTCTTCTTAAAACCGTATTTGCCCCCTAAGGTGCATTTGGGTGATTGCAAACTAGTTGCCAAGATAAAACAACCCACAGGCCATTGGTAGGCATGCACTCGCTTACCACAAGAATGTCGAAAATGGTGTGTGCACTAGGTCGGCCAACACTCTTCTTATAGAGTGCTCTCAGACCCGAATGGACATAGATGTGTCCTTTCAGATAAGAGACTCTTCAGAACAGTGCACCTGTTCGAAGAGACACAAGGAGGAAAAAGAGACACAAAAAAAGAAAACGTTTTAATTTGACTTAATTTAAAAAAGAAAAGGTGTAATTCGGTTAAACCAAAAAGATTCAGTGCATCACACGCACACACGCCCACACCCACGCCCCAACCCGACTCAGCGCATGAACGTCAAAAGATTGAAAATGTGGGACAAGGAGTCATTCAAGGGTGGGAAGAGGAAATGACAAAAAGCAAGAGAGGGATGAGAGAGATTCTTGTAAATTCGAATCTCCCTCCAACAATCCCCCACAAGATTGAAAATTACAAGAAGATCGAACAGTCTGAGCATCATAGTGAGAAAAGTATTCATGGTGATGTCTTTTGGAGTTCAATCAACACTTAGGTATAACAGGCTATGTTACAAAGTACAAGTGGAGTCAGACTCCTTCAACCTTTTCTCCTTATCGTAACTAGCTAACCGGCCAACCAATTCACCAGTTTAGACCAAAAAGATTTGGTGCATCATACGTACACGTATCCACACCCGCACCTGCGCCCTCGACTCAACTCGGCTCGGCTTGGCACAGCATCCGCGTGTAAAAAACACTCCCAACCCCCCTCACATGCATGTAATATCTATAGTCCTCTACTCCTATGGGTCCTACCCATAGAGAGAGCAAGACTACAAATATACTCCACTTCCACTCATTTCCCAAGAAATGTGGGACAATGAGTCATTCAAGGGTGGGAAGAGGAAAGGACAAAAAATAAGAGAGGGAGGAGAGATATAAATTTGAATCTCCCTCCAACAAGAATTGATAGGTGATTTTCTCTATGCTTATGCTGCATTCCAAAGCATGAAGGCAAGGTTGTGCCTCTACGTAGCAGGAGATCTAGAGATGCTAGCTGGTACCAGAGGGAACAATGATATATTCTGTGAGAGCTAGTGCTAGTGTTAGAAGTTATAATAAGGGTAAATTAGGTATTTTTGGAAGTTAGTGATACACATTTGAATGATTTATGACAAGGTTCAAAATATCGATACTTTTATTTCCTGAAATCGGTTTACGGGGGCCGATTTAGGAATCCTCTACCCCCTTAACTAATTAGACCCCCGATACACCCACTATAGGGGCGTATTGGTGGGTTGAGGGAAGTATTAATCAATTGTCAAAAACAATAGAGATAGGCTTAATAAATTTTCAACAATAAGGATACATTTAGTCAATTAACTAAACCATAAGGGTAGTTAATAAATTTACCCTTAAAAATTTCCCCTTAAATTTTTCGTTCGAAAGCGGTTTAGAAAGCCCTAGCCTCTTGCTCGTCGCTCCTCCGTGGATCTATCATAACTGAAGAGAGGGCGAGAAAAACCATTCACCATTCTTTTCCCTGGATAGAGTTCCGAGGAAGGAAGCTACAGACGCCTAGGCTCCGGAGGTCCGTAATTCTTACCAGTAAAGATTCTCGATCTCCAGTTCATCATCCAAACTTCTAGTTTCTTATTAAATTTATCTTTAGTATGTAGATGAGTAGATCCCTGCCTATGTGTTTAGTTAATGCGGAAAGTGTAGATTAATTTGTTGGAAGGCTATGCAAGTAATCTCCTGATTACTTTGATCTCTTATTTAGGGTTTGTTATCTCCTTTTGTGGCAATTAGGGTTTCTGAGGAATTGTCAATGGATTGGGTTCTTATGCATGTTAAAGTTAAACACATTTTTTTTTTCTCTTCCTTCCTTCATTCTTTCGTTCTTTCTTTCTTCGCATAACTTAACTGTAATTTCTTTAATTCTCAATGCCCAGTGGGGTAACGATATTATGTTGTTCTTTTGTCCCTTGTACCTATTATTTCTCTCGATTTTATTTTTCAGATATTTTCATGTTTAATTCATAATCCGGTATCAATAATGACGTAGCCACTTTTTTTTCTCCTGTTTTTAATTAGGTTGGCTCCCCACCCCCTCCAAAAGAAAAAGAAGAAAAACTTGTTCAGAATTAATTTATTTTTCATATTTTGAATTGGGTAGTGGGCACACGAACTACATATTTATTTGCAATCATTTATTTATTTATCTCGATAATTAAACAGTAAAAATTGATAATATCTACGGCTCATGGAAGTCATGATTCTGGCAGTAGAATGAATAGACAAATCGGAGATGTCTAGCGGAATCTGATGTTCATCTAGAGTCTTTATATTTGTGGTAGATCACTGCCGGTGTAACTCGTAGCTTTTTTTGACACAAGTCCCCTCCTCTCATTCATTCCTAAGTATCTATATCCAATTTTAAAAATTTCTCATGGATTAACTCATGAATTCAATAAATCGGAAGGATCTGGGTCTTGAGGTGAAATTGAGAAAAGGGAGATCTATGGGAATGCTGAAGAGCTATATTCTCTACTGAACTTATTTTGTGCACTCACTGTATATTTATTTGTTTAAGTTTGGTAGTGTTTTTGGGCATTGATTATGTGCTGGAGTCATTTGAGTTTTTAATAGGGTGGTGTTCTAGTCGAAGAAACTGGTCATTTAAGTTTGCAAGGTTGGTGCACAATGGTGAGGCGGAGGCAGTGTTGTATGCTTATTGTTTATTAAAAATGGAGATAGTATGGTTTGCTTATTGGATAGGGATTTTATTATAGTGTTGGAATTTGGTATTTTCTTTTTGAAGAGAAAGATAGAGGGTTTGATGTGGACTGATGGAGGTGATTGTGGACATATGGTTGTAATGTGGACAGGGAGCAAACGGCAGCTGTGGTGGACTGTGTTGGTAGTGGTGGTGTTGGTTCTGCCAAACACTTGTGATTGGAAAATTAGGGAAATATTCGAAGATGAGCCAGCGCAGCAGGAGCAGGAGTCCGCGGGATCGCAGGATTCGTACAGAACGATTTTCCTACCGTGATGCGCCTTACAGGAGAGACTCACGTCGGGGGTTCAGGTTTCTGGTTTCTAATTACTTGTATTGTTTTCTTTGTCATTCCCCATGTGGAAAAGGGAAAAAAAAAAAGAGAAGGGAACAAAAGCTAATACATGTCTCATTCAATATGGATGCTTGCTGTTGTTCCCATTTTTGTTGAATGAGGCTTCAATTAGACTTTAATTTGTACTTCAGGATGCACCAATGCAAAGAATTCTGCTTGTTTTGGATTTTTTTTTGTGTGTGTGCATGCAGCCTTTCTGTTTAATGGTCTCATGTATCCCTTTGTAGTATATGACTTAATTGTTAAGACCTTTATACATGTTTAGACTTTATGTGCAGCTCTGTGGGTATTTATGTTATGTGGGTGATCCTTAAAATTAGTTACTTCTACCAAGCTCTCTTTTTGGTACTTATGTCATGGATTGCATTTTGTGAATAGTGAACCTATAGATAGATAGATAGATAGATAGATAGATAGATTTTTCCCCAAAAAAGCAATTTTGTTTAAATATCCTGTACAATACCATACCACAGAGTATTAGTATGTCAACGTGGTCACAATCAACAAGCATGAGTGCATTAATCTAACACCGTTACCATTTAGTTGACACCTACAATTTCCCTGTTCAATTCAAATATTTTTTTATTGTTTCTGTAGGTCAATTTCAAGCCTCTGTACATTTTTTTTTTTAATTATAAACTGTAACCACGATTGAAGAGATGTTATTAAAATGAATGAAACACCTTGACTGGGTTGACATTATTTGGCTGTTTTGGGTTTTGTTGGAACCTGCTATTTAGGACTCAGAAGAGTAATTGGATGAACAGACAAAATTCTGTTTTTTTTTTGGGGGGGGAGTTATCCATACCATTTTTTAACAGTAGAACAAAATTCTTGTGTGATAGCATGTGAAGATGGATGGACAGTTATTTGCTGTTTTGCTATGCCATCAAAAAAAAAAAAAAAATCCTACCGTCTAAGTTGTTGGCTGTTAGAAATTTTTCTTAAATCAAATGAACATTCTTTGTTGTTTGTTATTGAGAAAAAAAGATAAAAACAAGAAGAGATAAAGTAAAAGGCATCCCCTTTTAATTGCCAAGGTTTCAGAAAATATTGAAATGTTGACTCAGTTCTGAAATTTCACTCAATTTCTGGACATGTTTTTTGCCTTAAGCCTTGTCAAAACCTGCTCCACAATCAAAATTTAAATACTTGGGATGTATGATCTGTCTAGGTAAGAATCCAACCCTTGTATTATGTTAAAATAGGTAAGATATTTATGTGCTTTGATATTGTTAGAAATAAAGGTAAAATAGTAGATAAACGAAAGAGGGTGGAAAATTGTGTTTATTATTCTCCTTTATATTCATTTATTATGTTACATATAAAAAGAAAAAAGTGGGTTGACATGTACTAGAAAATGGGGAGCTAATGGAAGTGGAATGGGTAATTTGTGTCTTAACCAATCATTTGCAATAAGTGGTTGGAGGAAAAATAGGTTTGGCACATAAGGCTTCTGTACTAAGCACATTCTCCTTGAATATATGTTTTTTGTGAACTTGTATCAAGCATATTTCGTTAAATATTTACTTGTCTGGAGGTGCATTTTTCCATGTTGCCTTCCCTTTGTAAGCAAGAAGTTTCATCTTCAAGATTTTGCCAGTCTTGATAAGATTCTTTATGACTAGTCAAATCCATTGGGTTATGGTTCTAGTTAAAACCTTAAGATAGGGTTTTCTATATGATTCTAATTTAAGTTAGGAGAGAAACCACTACTTTTAAAGGTCTTCTATGTTCATGACTTCGCATACAGAAGCCATACCTAGGTGTACAGTTTAACTTTTTTCCCTTCATTTATACACTGAATCTCTTTTGTTTGGTGGCTTTCCAAAAGAAACTGTACAGCTTCTCAATGCACATGGGTTGATACTTTGTTTTGGCTATTCTAATACAATACTTTCTAAACTAGCATATATTATCATCAAATATCTGATCCAAATTCTTCATTATCTCTTTCTTTTTGTTTTAAAGATGCTGTTCATCTGCTCCCCCCCCCCCGGTTTTGTCATAGTCACATGAGTAGGAGCCAGAAGGTGTTGAGCATCTCCTTCATCGGTCACCCCCGCAAAAGGGGTAAGCTTGCTAATAAATTTTTCTTAAAGCAATGAGCATCACAGGATTAGGGACATAGTATGACCGTTGAAAATTATTTAGGAGTAGTTGTTTTGGGCAGGCATGGATGATTGTATGGATAATTCATGAATGACAAGGAAAAAAGGGGATGTTTTAAATTGTGGGGAGGGGAAGTTCGTTGATTGTAGTGGTGGGACTTGCTGGTCATTATAAGGGGGCTCCCAAATTGTTGGGAATGGTGTGTTAGAGATTTCCCAGCAGGCAGGGGAGAACAACAGAAGTAGAAAGGGGGGATCGAAGGTTTCATTGCCACATCCTGCTAAGCCACTTGGGAATCTCTCTCTCTTTGTGGTTTGGTTAGGGTCAGGGATTGGTGGTGTCTGCTTAGAGGTGTAATGTGGGCTGCCCACACTAGTGGGCCTTGATGAGCTGTGCTTGTGTGGCATGAATCCCCCAAAGAGGGAAGCCCAGCATGTGTCCGGACCACCTGGCACAGCCTGCCTGGTACAGTTTACAGCTCTATGTCTGCTTAAGGGTGCATGCCCTTTGTTGCAAGGTGGGGTGCTTCGGTATGTTGGGATTTGGATGTGGTGTGGTCTTTCCCATGCAGTTGGATCTTTGGAATGCTTATACCTGTCAAGACTCTTTTTGGGATGCTGGAATATGCTGCACTTGTGGTCTCTTGGTATTCCTTGTTTTATTGCAAAGAGGTTGGTGTACTAGGCTGGTTTTCCTTTTTATACCCTTCTCTTGATGGATTTATTTCATTCAGAGAGAGAGAGAGAGAATGAAGAAATCAAGAAAACATTTTCAAATCATGGTATCTTGTTACTGATCCTAAAAGAAAAAAAAAGGATCCTTGTTGCCTCTGGAAAGTAATTTAAGACATGCAAACAGAGATTCATCTACTCATAATGTTTCCCATGTTAGATTCTTTAAATTCAAACTGAAAGAACTTGTTCTCTGAAACAAACTCTAGTTCAGAGTTAGAAGTATATGGCTGACTAAAAAAGATGTGTATTGATTATAGTTTAAACTAGATTTGTTCTTAGGTTGATCATCCCTGCTCTTTATTCAAGCATTGAGATGCTGCTGATTAAAATAATCATGGGACTTGTGTCTGTATCATTGGAAAATATTGTTCTGTTTATATCAGGTCTTTTTTTCTACTGTGCTATATTGTCTGTAATTCTTTATACTTGAATTCTTGGTTGCCCATATGGCTCATAGATAATTGGTTTTCACTTTCTAAAAATTATGTTTTTAGATGGGGAATTTGAAACGAAGGCCCCCTAATAAACCTACGAATACCAGTAACAATGGGAACATAATTGATTTGCCATTCTTACAACATTTTGTTTTTTGTTTCTGAAGTTCTATAATTTTTTTCTTTCTGCAATTAATTCCATTCGGATTTTTTGCCCCCTCCAGCCAAGGCAATCTGTGCAAAAATTGCAAGAGGCCTGGTCATTATGCAAGAGAATGCCCTAATGCTGCAGTGTGTAACAATTGCGGTCTTCCTGGGTAATGAAATACAACTTTATCAACAAAGCAATTGTATTTACTTGCAAATACAAGAATGCAAGAAGATTCACTTTTTTTTGTGTTCTTCCTTGGATTTGTATTGCCCATTTTGATTGATGTTGTCTATATCTATGCATATAAATTCTTTACCAGGCACATCGCATCAGAATGCACAACCAAGTCTTTATGTTGGAACTGTCGAGAGCCTGGCCACGTGGCCAGCAACTGTCCAAACGAGGGTATCTGCCACACTTGTGGCAAAGCTGGCCATCGTGCCAAAGATTGTTCGGCTCCTGAGCTGCCACCTGGTGAGTTGAGGCTATGCAACAACTGCTATAAGCAAGGCCATATAGCTGCTGATTGCACAAACGACAAGGCATGCAATAACTGCAGGAAGACAGGCCACTTAGCTCGAGACTGCCAGAATGAACCTGTTTGCAACTTGTGCAATATCTCTGGGCATGTTGCTAGGCAATGCCCCAAGGCTGACATTCTTGGTGAGAGGGCTGCTGGGGGTCGAGGTGGTGGTTATCGAGATGTAATCTGCCGGAGCTGCCATCAGATGGGCCACATGAGCAGGGATTGTATGGGCCCGTTGATGATTTGCCACAACTGTGGTGGTCGAGGACATATGGCATTCGAGTGCCCATCTGGGAGGTTTTTGGACCGTGGTCCTCGAAGGTACTGATGGGATGGGGGAAACTTGCAGCGTGGGTCAATGGGAGACGATATAATCTTGTTGGCTCTATCTACCTTTGAGTCCTTTTGGTTGTTAATTTTGAAGTTCATAACATTGACGGTTTGGTGGATTTCGGCAAGCTTTTCCATTAAGTGAGATTTAGCATGTCTGCATCTTCGGCTTACTTGAAATTATAGTATGGATTTATACATTACATTTATGTTACTGTTAGTGAACTAATTTGCCCTGTGTCTCATGACTTCCTCCTCCCTTGACCTACCCACTTTTTGGAATCATTGATGTATTTTTGTTGGGCTGGTTGCCTTTTTTACTAACTTTGATCTGTATTTGAAATCCTCTACGGGCGTTGAGTCTTTGGGTCGAAGCAGGAGAATGAAGGAGCTTTTATTTGATCCTTTATTGTTGCAAGCGTCAACTGCTTAAACCTTAGTTTTTTTGTCAATTTAGTTGATACTGTGCCCGTATTGGGTTGATGCTAGGGGTACTGGTGGGATAAAGTTAAGTTTTGGCCTTTCCACCTGCCACGTATTTGTAACATTAACATGAGAAATTGATTCCACCCCCATGGTGGAAGTTAGATGATACATATTGATGCTTTGTACATCTGTCCTGTACATTATGGTCTCACATAACAAGGCTCAGTTTGGAAAGGAGTATAAATACAAATCTGCATGCTACAAAATATTAATGTCCGGTTCATGCGAGTGCAAAAGTGGTTCAAGATTTTCATGCCCACTTATCACTCAGCTCAAGATCTCCGTGCAAGTGCAAAGTGGTTGACCGTTAAGGTTGGAGATTACAGATCAAATCTCGATTGCACCTGGGTTTGGGAGAGAGAGTGGGGGGGGGGGTATGGGTTGGGGATGGGCTACCCCCCTCCCTTCAAAAGTTGTTAAAAAAAAGTCCATTTGTTTTGCATGATGCAAAGAACAAGAACAATACAATTTTTTTTGTGGATGTTTGACACTTTAATCAATGCAAAGACAACTGTGTCTGCTACCCAATGATGCTCCAACTATTCCCCCACTAATTTTTACCATTTTCCACGTTTATATGCAACAACATCAACTGTTAAAATTTGTAATCTGCCACAATCTAAAAGTAAAGGAAACATGCAAATTACAATAAAAATAGCAGAAATTTTAATATATATTTCTCACATGCGTTGCACGTGAAAATTTTTTTTTCATATTAATTACTTGAATTTTAGATATGTCATAATTAAGATAGAAATTGAAAATTAAAAAAATAACAATATGATTAAAAATAAACTTAAATATTTATTATAGAATTATGACATCATGTGTTTTTTTAGAAAAGTTGGATCATTGATCCATCATCTAGATAAGAAATAGCATTACTTTTGGATTAGTTTTAAAGTAGGGAAAATTATAGTTGGAGCTAGTTGTACATTTAAAATTTGGTTACAAGTTGGTCCATAAACCAACAAAACTTTAACAAATGGCTCTACATTTCAAGTTATAAAAACCTTCGCCATGTCATCGAAGGGTTATGTGGCTACTGCCAACATGGGACTCTTAATCCATATTGGACACAATAAAAAGCTTATACTGAAATTGCCCTCTAATGTTGGGTTAATAGAAAATAAAAAAAAGGGTTTTTAGTTTCTCTCTCTCAATCTCCCTCACACTCTTTCACTCACAATCATCTTTATCTGCTTAATGACTATGTGATTTGAAAATTAATAAAAATGGTTTTTGGTTTCTGTATTTACGTTCTCTATATCAAATTCTCTTATTCTCTCTCTCCACCTATCGTTCTCCCTCAATCTCTCCCATTCTCTTTCTCGATCGATTTCTCCTTCTCCCTTAATTTCTATCGTTCTCCCTCAGTTTCCCTCTCTCTCGTTTTTTATTTTCTTATTTTCTTACACACTTATATGGTATTAATCAAATCGTGTAAAAGAACATGAGACCAACTTGGTATGGTTAAAAAATTATTACACCAAATTGATAAAATTCACAAGAAACTCTTGGTTATGAAATTTACACCAATTGGAGAACGATAGAGATTGAGGGAGAAAGAGATTTTAACCGAGAGGGAGAGTGAGGGGGAAGAATGAGAAAGATTAAGGGAGAACAATAGAGAGAGAGAGAGAGAGAGTGAAAGGTTTTGATTTGGCTACAGACCGAAGCAGAGAGAGTGGGAGAGATAGAGAGAGTAGGAGATCGAGAGATGACTGTGAGAGTGAGAGAGAAGGGAGGGAGATTGAGAGACAGAGGGAATGGAAGAGAAACTGAAGACTTATTTTCGACATAGGTTTTTTGTTGTGTCCAACATGGAATAAGAGTTCCATGTTGGCAACAACCACATAAGCCTCTGATGACATGGCGGGGGTTTTTATAATTTGAAATGTAGAGCCAGTTTTCAAAGTATGGTTGGTTTTTGGGCCAACCTGCAACCTAATTTTAAACGTACAACCGACTTTGACTACAATTTACCTTTTAAATTATATATTTCATTTACATTGTATAAAATATTTTTTACTTATTACACTTAATTTTTGTTTGTCTATGGTATCATTTTACTCAAACCATTAACCCACCATTTAAAAATAAAAATTGTTTGATTTCAAGGTTGACATTAAATATTGCATTACATTTCCATCATTGATAAAATTATTTCATATGTATAAAACTCATTTTTTTTCAATATAATGAATGTACAATATTAGAGATGTACCCAATATTTTATTTTTTATAAATATATAACATTAAATATGTGTCCAAAATTTTCTCTAATTTTTTTTTATTTTTGTGATTCTTTGTATTTTCTATTATTAAAAAGTTTATCATTTGACTCTAACATCATTTAAATTCTGGGTAGATTTTGAAATTGGCTTTCCATTTCACCATTAACAAAAATATTTCTTACATTTCATAGTTATTTATTTTATTTTTTATTATTTAATTATGACATTATTTATTAATCCATTTGACCCAAAATGGTCAAATTGCTTGCCCACCACAAGGAGGGAAGAAAATGATTTTGTTTTCAATTACTTTTCAAAATATTTATTTTTATACTATTAAAATTAATATTGTGGATTTAATTACAAGAATTTAATAATGAGAAAAATATATTCTAAATATAGGATTTAATGAGAGAGAATAGGAAAATATTTTTATTTCCAATTGGTTTTAAATTTTACATTCAATTTTCATCATTAATAAAAACATTTCTTATTTAACATACTTATTATTGTTTAATTTGTATGTTGAAAATGTTCCCAATTTTTTTAATTTCTATTTTTTTCATTTTATCTATTTTTAATTTTATTATTTAATCGTGGCAACATGGATTAACCCATTTGACCCAAAATGATTTAATTTCTTACTACCACTTAGATGAAAACACTATTTTTGCTTGGTAGATTTTAAAGGTATAAGATTTTATGTTATTGGAATTATTAATTTATTAAGTATGAATTTAATTAATAGAACTTAATGATAAGAAGAAATAAAAATGACTTAAATATATGATTCAATGAACATGAATGCAAGTTAATAACTTAAATGTTGGATTTAATGAGAGAGGATTGAATGCATTGAATATCTTTAAATTACCTCTTTTCAACTCATTTAATGTCAAGAACCAATTACCCTACTTTCCCTTATTTTTTATCATTAAATCTAAATTTAGAGGGATAAATATTGTCCTTAGAAAATTCCAAAAATATTTGTGAGGCCATTAGTACTTTTTAAAGTAGTAGTATATATATATATATATATATATATATATATATATATATATATATAAATGCATAGAAAAGAACAGAAATTGAATAAAGATATAGAAAGTTCAACAATTACAAAAGAAAAATAATAGATCATTAAACAAATATAAAAAACAGATTGATTAATAAGTTATAAAAAGTAAAAAATAAAGGAAAGTTTATCAAAATTTTCAAAAAAGAAAATGCAGAAAACAACAAATAACAAAATATTTAAACATAACCTAGAAGCAAATAATAGATATAAAAAACGTAAAAAGTGCAAAAATTATAGATCTAAAAAATATATCATTTAGATAGAAGTTCAAGTCCTTTATACGACTTGTACAGCCTTGTAATTGATAGAAGTATAATGTGAAACCTAAAGTCATTACAAACAAGATGGGTAGTTATGTTGGATAAATGATCAACCATTGATTCAACAAAATTATGTTTTAGGAAGGTAATGTGTCGGGGGATGATTTTCAAATGATGGCCTTAGAACATGAATAGAGCATTTTAGAAGATGATATGACAGAAGATTCAGAAGACTCCCAGGAAGATAATGTGCTAGGGGATGATTTTTCAGATGGCATGCTAGAAGATGAAGAGAGCACTAGCACTTCAAAAAGTGATGATGATTTTCCATAAGATGATTATATGTAATCATATGTAACAACGGTCAGTAGTTGCTTCTGATTGTGATATGATATCAGTTCTTTGATAGATGATCTGATTGTCCATGGAGTCTCGATGCTATTTTTCAATTCTTTAATATATTCATTTAGCAAGGAGTAGACAGAAATCAGGTACTAGAATTTGCTACAGTGTTCTTGAACCATCTTTTTCCTCAATTGACTATCTTGAATGCACCATACTTATGGAGAAAGAGCTATCATAATCATGTACATAATGGCAAAAGGGACTTAAAAAATGTTTTTCATACATTGCTGCAACTTGCTTCTCCCTCCAACAAGGTACAAATGGATCGATGAACCACTTCATTAGCATCCTTTAGTTTTGGAAAAAAATGATATACACAAAGTAGGAGTGCAGAAGGCTTTATCTTGGACAACTTTAAGTTTTTTATAGGTTTGGTATGTTAAATGGTAGTGAAGTGGAGCTCCTACATTTTCATAATATTTGTACCAATTGTCTGGCATATGTTTTATGTTGGGTTATGTTTATAAATATAAATTTGCATAAGGATGTTTAAATGGTTTGACAAAAAGTTTTTAAGTATTAGGCAAGCATTTAGGTAAAGATGCATAAAGTAACAACTTTTAGCTTTAAGGGAAAAGTAGTTAATCAATGCATAGATCTTTTGGATCAGTTGCAATAAGTTCATTTTATTAGTTCTCATTTCTACATGTAAATGATGACAATTTGCTACTCTACTTTATGAGACCAAATGAGATTCTTATGGAGCATCTCTTGTAGAGGTATCTTGGATTTGTCACTAAGGGCTTGTTTTTATGGAGCATCACTAAAGGATATGATGGATAGATTTTTGGAGCTAGACCTGACTAAACAATAATATTATTTTTGGACCATAATAACCAATCAATAATGTTAAATTACTCTAATGAATCCATAAATCAACAGTTCTTTGAACCATATTAAAAATACAACTTAAAAGAGCAAGAAAAGTATACCCAAAAAGCTATAGTTAAAAAATATCTTCTATAAATGAGATATGGGGCAAAGTTTTTAAAGTTATTGTGTTCTGTCAACAACATAATCAAAACAAATTAAATCAAAGCATGAAAGGGACAAAATGAGAGATAAGAATGGTTTAAACTTGTCAAGATTAGTAAAAGTATCTCCCACTACCAAATTAGGTTACTAGGGAAAATTAGAGGTGATGGAATGAACTATTTTAACCATACGGGGCTTATCTCTAATAAGAAATATTTTGGCTTCTCTATCATTTCGAGCAAAGTAGCCAAATACTTCATTTAATTCTTCATGATCAAAATCGTCAAAGTCCATGACCTCATTCCAAAGACCCTTGGGAAATTCTTGCTCACTTTGAACTTTGAGAGCAACTGCAATCTTGTTCATTATTTCATTCATTGTAACAATTGCACTTATAAATTCATCGTCAGATTTCGTCTTATTTCCATGGACCCTCTTCTTCATACTTGTTGAAGGGGTTGTCTTACGTTGTGTATTGGATTCTAATGG
Organism: Nelumbo nucifera; assembly: GCF_055504915.1. Taxonomy (NCBI): domain Eukaryota; kingdom Viridiplantae; phylum Streptophyta; class Magnoliopsida; order Proteales; family Nelumbonaceae; genus Nelumbo; species Nelumbo nucifera. The sequence goes on from NC_142654.1 coordinate 55,309,433, forward strand.
GGTACCCTCATTGATAAACACCGGTGTTAATGCATCATTATCTATATCTACATCATTTTTATCATAGCCAATTTGTTTAATCCCTGTTTCATTTGCCAACTCAATACCTACTTTAACATCTTCACCTATGGCTTGATCAATTCCCAATACCACTTGCATTTCATCATACATTTCCATGACATGACCCTTTACATTAGCTACAAGTGGATTGACCTACATTGTACAATTCATGATCAATACATGCCTCATTAACCACTTTTTTTTACAAATGAAGACATATAAATATATCTATGTTATATTTACCTATAGATACTCCTTACAAACTTCATGATCTGCTTGAATTTGATTTTTTTGCTTCACTCCAACTAAAGCCACTTGTACCTAATAACGTTTTAGACTCTATGTAAATGGCTTCAAGGTTTACATCCTACTCTTAATGTGTAGTGTTTTGAACCCCTTGTCAATCATATTGCCTAAGGCAACTTGATTAACAAGTAATTCAATTAATGCTTTATCCATGGTATCACTCCATCGAAGTTATCAGGTTCTTTCATGCTAAGTAGAGGTAGAGTGAGAGATAGATAGGATGTCCTCACCCTTATCCCTTTTGGTTCCAATAGATGAAACTTGGGTATCTTTTTCAAAAACCATCCCTAACAAGTATTACATCCCATAAATAAATAGCAAACCTATGATTAACAAATACATTAAGAAATATAACACATGTGTCATTAACCCAATTAACATATTGACAAATCTAATTAGAGATGTTCATAATACAACTGATATGTTCAAAAATCCAATTAAAGAATACACATGCAATAATAAAAATAATGGTTCAACATCAATAAGGTTTTAGTAATTAAGACACAACATCAAATAAGACTCTGACACATTCTCCTCTAGTCATGAAACATATCTGATCCAATTTGATCCCTAAATTATGACCATCTTGCTAATTCATTCCTTTGGAGTCTTTGTGTTAAAGATTTTGGGTGGGGGTCATTATCTACGTATTCAACATCATCTACTATAACACTTCTATATGCTTCTTGGATTCCTCATTGAGTAATTTAATCAAATGGGTCAACTCCCATTATGTGATTATGGAGAACACAAAATGCCACAACAATTTTAACTTGTATAGAAAAGTCGAAACACTGGGTGGCATCAATAATGGCCAATTGCTTTTTTAAAACACTAAAAGCATGTTCCACTGCATTTCTCAGTAAGGAATTTCGATGATTGAATATCTCTCTTGGAGATTCTGACAATCGACCTTGTACCTCATTGAAGTGATATCTTACGCCTTGATAAGGAGATAGGAATCCTGACAAGTTTTATCCAACATCTACGAGGTATTACTTTCCTATATTTACACTTAAGTGAGAAATCAACCCAAAATTTACGTGATGATTGGTGGTATGTTAAGGATGAATAAATAACTATACAATTTACTAAAAGACAAAGTTTTTGATCCCTCTGTAAAGAATTATAGAGGACTGTGGCATTTGTAACTGAACCCTCCCACCTAGCCACTACATAGGTAAACTTTAGATCAAATGTGATTGTTGCCATCACATTTTGCATTGTCTTTCTCATCCCTTCACAAATTTTTTCATTCTTTTCAATAGGCACATTGTATGGGATATGAGTGCTATCTATTGCCCCTATGCAATCCTACAATTTCACCAAGGGCTTGTTCGTTTCCTCTTAACTCTTATCTCTTAAAAAGAATCTTACAACTTTAAGAGGAAATGGGTGTTCAGTTCCTCTTATATCTTATCTTTTAACGAGGTTACAACTTTTTATTTTCTAATGATACCCCCAAAACATAGACAAAAAATTTCATATTTGGCAATTTCAGAATTTAGAATTCAGAACAATATTTTCTACATTTAGAATTCCGATAAAAGAAAAATTCACTAATGCCAATATACCTATAATGTAATTATTGCACTTTTAGATGTCAGATATCAAAGCAATTAAACAAGCCCTATAATAGGGTCACTATTATTGTGTATTGGTTATATATATTTATATATTATAAATATATTTATATATATATATATATATTAATTAAATAGATAGTTGGAACATACCTTGAAATAGGGCATGAAACAAGGGTCATTACTAATTGGGAGGGGGGTATGTGCTCTCAAATGGTTGTATGACCAATATGGGATATAACTTATGAATGACATGTAAGATTGTGAAAGTAACGACTTATGGTCTCTTAGGAACATTTGAATCGTGCATGAATACACTATTCTAGACATTATGTCCAATAGTGTGTAAAAACATTGCAACTTACTCCTCTATGACCATATGATTGGTTAGTTGATTGAAGTCCACCATGCAAGGTAAACAAATCACATAGGGTGGAAAAACACATTCTCATTCTAATTTGTGAAAGACACTCTAGATCACTCATACGTATGCATTTGAGATAAACTCCTTTACATAGACTTCTAATCTTTCTGTTCTCCAGTTTGCAACCAATTTTTTTGTATTTCATCAAGACAACCTCCATGAAGATACTGAATATGGCTACAATGACCCCACCAACATTCTTCCATATGGCACTGACCAATGGGGGTCTCAAAGATAGTAGAACAAGAATTAATACTCTATCAAAGTCTAATAAAATTAGAGTAGAGATAACAACAACCCAATAAGCCTGTTAATAAACTTTTTACATGAGCTAATTCATAAATTTTTTTTATTATTTAGAAAAAGGTGTTGACACAATTCAAGAAGCAAGTTGTTTTGTTTGTGAATTGAATCTATATAATTAAGCTTTTATGGAGAAATACAAAATTGGCCTTCATTATTCTTTATGGACTAAGTTTTAAGCATTAAAAGTAATAATGGCATAAGAAAAATCTAGTTCAACTATCAGCAAGAGTGACAAATCTTGTAACTATAGTAAATGAGTGATTGTATAACAAACAAGTATCTATGGTTACAAGTTAAAGGAGATGGACTTGATATTAATGATTATACAACTACTAAAAACAGCTATACTCCATAGGATTAGTAAAGCTAAATCCAATAGATAATAGCAACGGCCTATGGGTTCACTCATATTGTATTAGTGAAGCTAAAACATTAACCATGGTGAATATTTTATTCCATTGAATTAGAATATTGAGTTAATAGCTTAGCTGATTTATTGGCTATAGAAGTAGAATTCATAGGGGATTTTCCTTCAAAAGTAGCATTTCCTAAACAATCCAATGACTTGCATAGATGTTTTTCTAATCATTAAAGAATGTGTTCAAGTTCAAGCCAAAGAAGTCCACTTTATCTGTAAATCTAGCTCCAAGTCCAAACCTATTTTTTTTTCCAAAAACCTCTTGTTTCTTTCCTTTCATATGCACCAACATATATCATATGGAGTTAAGTTATATAGGGTTACCTTAATACCTTTCTTGTTGTAAGTTATGCCCTTAACAAGTCATGCATCAACCATGTTCTGCAACCAATAGATTTCAGAAAATACTACCAGATTTATAATGGGAAGGCACAATGTAAGAGAAGGTGATGATATGAGGTAGCAATCATTTGATTCATTTCTAGGACAATAAAGAAAACAAAGGCTCTGGATATAACCTAGAAGAAATAAGGTGATCAATAGGATTAGAGAATTAAGTTATTCAAAAGCAAATTCATGATAGTTAGTAAACATAAGGTTCATGGGTAGTTTCAAAATGTTATCATGGAAAGGAAGCAAATTGTTTTCACATTAAAAAAACCAAACTATTTTCATGGGAAATAACCGACATGTTTTCATAGCCAAAATAGTATCAAACTACATCAGTTCCATCTCTAAGCAAGACTGATGAAAAAGAATCATAATGTTTCATAGAAAAGAATCATAATGTACTTAAAAACATGCAAATCCAAAAGTGTAACATTCCAATATAGAACGGGTACAAAAGTTGTATATAGAATCAATACTTCTGGAACATAAATGTTCCATTGGAAAGATATTCCCTTAAGCCTAAAGTGTATAATTTGTTAGGATTGAAACTTATTAATTTATTGAAGTAATTCTGAAAAGAATCTTTACTGCCTATAAGAAAAAGACATCCATGAAATAATGAAACTACAATCCCTCATCACACAATACCACCATTTTCCTTTTTCTTGTAAGACATTCTAACCAAATCTTAGATCTTATTTTCTAGTAAGTTCTTTTTATATTTTACTATTAAAAGAAATTTAGAAAGAAGAAAACATGTCCATTCCTCAGAACAAGAAATTGTTGGATAATGACATTTTTTCTAAAAATTTCAACACTTGGATCATTTACAAAAATATGAGGAATGGTGCCTCTAGCATAAACTGATTTATAACAAACCCTATTATATCAATGCAAAAACTAGTATGAATTCTGAACCTATGATATCAATGCAATAACCCTGATATCCTTTTAAAATATCTTGATTTCTTTTCTTCCACAAGCCCCACTTACAACAGGAGGGATGATCATCTTCCATAAGATAGCTCTTGGTTTCAAGTGATATTGCTATCCATCAATAGAGCAGAAATGGGACACAGTTGGGAACCCACCAATCAATACTCAATATATAAGAAGGAACCCCAAATCTGACTTCCTAGTTTCTACTTCCACATAACAAAAAGGTGGTCAAATGTTTTCTTTATCCTTTTGAGCATCAAACATTTGCTATAAATGTCAATATTTGGTATTTATGTTGATTTTGGGTTAGTATCTTCTCCAACACCATTAACCATGGATTTCCCCATAATTTGGACAAACTTCAAATTGATTAAGCCATTCCTCCAACAAGTTTGTTGTAGAACGATTTCACTATAAATTTCTCATACTAAAAATTTTTCATGTTTGATTCATTCAATCATGCAAACATGCAAAATTTTCTTATTCACTTTGCCATACTAAAAAACATGCAAGCATGCAAGAGTTTCTTATTCTCAAACATGCAAAATTTCTTATACTGAAAATTTACAAGTTTATGATAAATTAATCAACACTTGGGCATTGATTCATCGCCTACTTGCCATTCATTGCATCTCCTAAAGAGGCCAAAATGACTAGTCATTGCCCTACCACATTGCATTCCTATACATATAAACACTATTATAGTGTCTAGTCTAATTGAGTGAGAACAAGTATTATTTTCCTTCTAGTATAGTTGGAATTATTCAATATATTACGATATTGATGCCAAAATATATTTTTCTTATTCTCTTTGTTATTTATTACTTTCTCTTTTCAATTGTTAATTTACTAAAGTTCTATCCTTTACAACTTCTTCCCGGAAAGTATACTATAGCTTTTAAATGTTTTTAGCCTTCTCTTTCCAGCTTAATTTCTTATTTTTTCTTAGCCAACCATAAGAACCTAAATATTAGTCCTTTACTTATAGATCCTAAAACAAAGCAACCTCTATTCTTATGTTCGGACCTGAAAACTAAATTTGAGAACCTAAATTTGCACTTCTAGTCACCTATTTGAATGAATTTTTCATCCTATTGCCTATATATTGTGAATGTATAACCAATGAATTAAAACTCCATGGAATCTCTTGTTTCTGCAACCAATATATCATTGTGTGGCAATCTACCTCAACCTCCACAACCCTCATGCCATATATGTTCATTAGTTCAAACCTTGAACACTTACCAAATGGAAGCAAATCTGAACCGGAGTGCAAATTTGCAATGGCTCAACATTTGCACTCCAACCAACAATGGAACAAAAAAAGCAAGATTTTTATAGCCAACCCAAGACAATTAGGATAAGACCTAGTTGAGTTTAGTTCTTTGATGAACCTTTTGAACTCTCAACATGACCAAGAAGTCTCATACTCTATACTAAGACCACAATATGAGGTAGAGAGTAGAGACATAACTTGAACAAGCAAGAATTATGAGTTTCAATATGCTTTGTACTGTACAGTACTAGATACAAAACCATTTTTATATGAAGCATCTGAAATGGAAGGGCTAAAGAGATTGACATTATGTAATACTTCACCTTTCACTTGCCAAATGGCTAGGGAGCCTCCTTTTATAGCACCTTTTCTTTTTTTTTTGTTTTAAGGGAAAAAAAGAAACATTGCTTCCATCCACTTGCCAAATAGATGATTGTATTGGAAGAACAATTTGAATTGGCACACATGGTTAAACTACAAATGGAAATCTGAATTTTCATCTATTGCAATCGATGTCACATAACAGACTTGAGACACCCTATTGAAAATAGTCCAAAAAAAGATAGAGAGCAGCAGAAAAGAGAAGCAAGAAGAAGAAGAAGAAGAAGGTGGCGGAAAATAGGGTTCAGAGGAAGATTTTGAATATTATCTTCTCTTACACCCTAATTCCTTTTCATTAAACTTAATTTATAGTAATTACAGAGAGGCCCTTAACTGGGCAATTAATCTTAAGTAAACATAACATAAGGCACATTTTGAGACCCATTAATAGCATAGAACATAAACAAAAGGATAAATAAACAGTCTATAGGCCATTCGGCCCATTCTCTCTACACACACATTAGCAAGTAATCTAACAAGCAGTATTAATTCCATTTTTAGGTTGCTATTTCTGTTTGTAAATTTAGTTTGAACTTTTATTATGGTCAAGCTCAAAAGAGTTAGTTGTAAGCTTTTATTATTTGTTTCATACACATGTATATGTTGTGAGCTTAATTCCATCCCCTATTAACAAAGTCCCTATAGTTTCATGATTAAAGAGAGTATCATTAGTAATACGCATGTATACATTGTATATGTTTTCTATCATTCCTCACTAGTAGAATAGTGTTCATCAAGTTGGTACCAAAACACCATTAGGGTGTATAGTGTCAACTCATATGCAAGGGTCACCCTTAACTTCAAAATAATTTGATGCTATCTAAGATAAATGCCCCTTCACCAACTCCAGCAGAGAAGAAGACCTTTAGCTCCTTGCAACAAGAAAATGGATTATTAGATCAAAAAGCTATAGAAAAATCTTGAAATCATTGTTCTAAGACCTTGTTATTAAGCAAGCTAAGTTGCTTTTTCCCATCAATGGTATCTTGTGTTCTTAAGTTAGCATAATCCAGCTAATGGTTGCAAATCTCATCTAATTATTTTTTCCCATCTTGTAAGTAGAACACACAAACATATATTAGGAAATTAATTAGGTTGCAAATTGGCTCATCAAATTAAAAGTTTTAATAGAAAAAGAGATAGCTTAAATCTGTTGAATTATATTTGTTTCATGGATTGTTGGGGAAGGGCTAGTTCCAAGGTTTGTGTAGCCTTTTGCTTGAGTAGGGGTGATCATTTTTAACTTGGTTTAGATGCAACCATGCCTAGCTCACTTCAAGCTTGTGTAGGCCCGAGCTCCAGTTTATATTTTAATTTTATGTTCTAACATTATTTGGGTAGCATAGCTTCGAACTCCTTCACACTGATAATAAATTTGACCTTATATATATATATATATATATATGTATAAAGAAAGAAAGTTTTTGATAGAGGATAAGACTTGCAATGTTGAAATGAAGAGTTACTCAATTTAGGAAGTATAAAGCCCCAATTTTCTTATTTTTCTCTTTGTCATCTCTTTCCACCTTAATTTCTTATTTTATCTTAACCAGTCATAAGAACCTAAATTTTAGTCCTTTGCTTACAAATCCTAAAACAAAGTAACCTCTACTCTTATGTTTAGACCAAAAAACTAGACTTGAGAATTTTTTGTAGCCTAACCAATTTAGCTTGGATCCTTGACTCTCATAAATCCTTTTTCAAATCACTATAGACGAATAGTCTGTTCAGAACCTTTAAACACAATGTTGCCATATTATAACCTTTCTAGACCAATAACATAAATAGTCTCTAATCCCCTTCATATCTTATTTTTGCATTATACTAGACCCTATACAACTTGAGGAGGCATTTCTTGCTGCAATGATAATGCCAACAAACACAAGAATGCAATTCAAGTATTAGAACAGTCACTTTGTGCAAATATCAAAATTATGATTGACATTATTTGAAATTATTTGCATAAAAACTAAGGTGGCTAGCTCTAATTTTCCATGTGGAAAGGTCTTGGGTTGAAGCTTACTCCATGGGTATAGGGTGGAGAAAGGACCACATGATGCCAATTTCTATACAATTCATCAAGTAAACTTGGCCCTATATAATATCATATTTATAACATTAGATAAATGACCATGTACAAAGCGAGTTGAGTTAGGATAAATCCTTCTAAGTCCAAGATTCTCCCTATTTACTGGGCCAAAAAACTTGATCATTCTCCTAACTAAGATGGACTGGGACAATCATGCTGACCTTCCACATTCCATCCTTACACTATATTTTCTTGTAACCTAATATTTATATTGTCCCCTAACTCTAAATCAATAACCCATTGCCTTGCCAAATTTTAATTCTAGAAAAAATTGAGGCTACAGAACCATCAAACCTTATAATGTATTAGGCCAGACTTCATTGTTGCCGTACTTCATAGCTATTACAAATCTATACAAAACATCCTAAAAGGAATTTTCTAAATTTTAAAACAAGAACATCTACCATGCAACATCTTTAGAAAAAATAAACCAAGCTAAGACAATGTACAACTTATTTACTGTAATTTCATATATAACCTTATTTTGGGTACTCTGCTTCTCTAAAGAGACTAATGGTATTGTGATAATACACATTACACCAATGGGACAGTTGGAGTTGAACTACATTCTATACTATATATGAATAATGGACAAGACAAAATTAATTCAAAATCCAAAGAAGGTTCCAACTTCCAAGACTTTGCACCAAATTTAATTTAAACCAAAGAAAATAATCATTCCATTCCCTTCCTTCATCAACTCTTCATTACAAGTTAAAGCCAGCAATCTTCTTATTTATAAGAAAAACAAATAAACATAGACCCACTTAACAAAAATACCAAAAAATAATAAGAAAATAAAGTGAACAAAGAAAAAAATCCATAGTCAAAATTTAATGGATTCTAATCAAAGGAAATAGTAAAGGCAAGTTATAAAAACTTAAAACCCAACACATTCCAATCTAGCTTTGGTTTCCACTCCATATAAGTCAATAAAAAAAGAAACTTAGATTCTTATATATCATACTTCACAGTTTTGGAAAATAACAAGAAGACCAAAGCCTTAGATGTTAAATATTCAGGCAAACTACTCCAATTGCTCTAACATCATTAGATTTGCAGCCATGGCAGCATTTAAGGAAGAGATAAATCATTTATGATAGTATATGCAACCTAAAGACATAAAAAAATGCATTCTCATATACAACAATTGATAGAGTTGAGAATATAAAAAAAAAATTGAGGTAAGATAGTATGGATGGAAGTGCAGATACAATGAGGGAAAGCTCGGTTTGGAGAAATAAAATGAACATGAATAAAAGAACCTCAAAAATGGAACATCAGTGGTTATATTTCCAAATCAGAGGCAAATGAAGCATATCTTACAATATCTAGACTTACCATTGAGAATGGGGCTATGATAGTGAAGTTTTAGGCTAAGATCTAGGTTTGATTGCGATGAAGAAGGCAAGGGCTCAAATCTAGATATGGATTTGAGATATCTTGACTACACAAAGAAGTTATTGACAATAGATATCAAAGATCAGTAATAGTCATTATCGTTAGAATTCGACCAAGGTATGTAGTAAGCTGTGACAACGAATGCAAATGGTTAGCTTGTTTCCCATGATTGTTTGAAGAGAACAAAGTTTGCTAAAAAAATTGAAGTAACCTTTGTCCTTAATACCGATGCTTTTTTTTTTAACAAAATGCATATTTGTGTTGATCTTCAACACATTTTTACACTCTTTCCAAATACTTACAAATCTAATCTAGGATGCATATTTGTGCTGAACTGGAATTTTAACCCCTTCCAAATGGAGCCTAATATGTAATAGCAATAATAATACCAAAGATGTAAAACAATTTAAATCACTCAATTTGATATGCATTGATATGTTACAACATTTTGAACCTTGCAAAACATAAGACATGTATACTTTAATAATTTACACGGAGAAAAACATTTATATTAAAATCCTTTATTAAGATGGTGTCTAGTACCAACTCAACTCAAAGCCATTGGGTTGGGTTCGGATAGGGCTGCAAATGTTAACCATTATGTTTGAATTTGAATTCAAATTTGATCACATTAAGGTTAACCCTTATTTAATCCCTTTATAATTTGATCAAATATGGATCCACCCCTATCCTACCCAATAAAATTCAGTTCAATTCAATTTAAATGTATATGCACATATATTTAACATTTATATTGTACTATTTGCAAAGTTGGTTTGAATGTCATGTTTTTCCTAAATTGTCATAGCCTTAAGTTTCATGCAAGATGATTTTGATTCAATTTGTTCATGGAATACAATTATAAAGTCATTTTTATTCATTTTATTAATAATATACAATATTTTGGTTATTTTTAGTTTACTTTAATTAACACTATTCAGCATTCGATTGCAATTCAAATATGATGGATATGATCCAATTTGATTTTAAATGTAAATGAATCAAATTTGGTTGTTCCTATATTCAATTAGGCTCAATTTGTTTGCATCCCAAGGATTAAGGTTATTGTTGGGAGTTCAACAACACTGGTTACATTAAGGTTGACTTCAATCTCATATCACCTATGTGTTTTTTTGGGTTATTTATTTACACATTCCCTTGACTTTCTCATAATTACTAAAACAACTCCTTTAGTTTTCATATTATTAAGACACACATTGTGGTTTGCAATTGTATTATTTATTTTATTTTATTTTTTATGCCCAATTGTATTACTTATTACTTGCTCTCTTGAAATGAAGTGGAACATGGCATTTTAAACCCTAAGATTAGCTCAAACAATTTAATCAAAAGAAAAGAAAGACCTAAAATACCAATTTTGCCCATAAAAAAAATTATCTAGGAATTGATGTTGGTACTGTCTTCACATGATCATTGATTACATGTTTGAATACACTCATAAAATGATACACCAAGGTTTGGGTCTATCATTTTCAGCCTCTAGTTGTGACAGTTGCCCCCACCCCCTCTTTTAGGAATGGCAATGGGGCATGGCAGGATTGTGTTTTACATGCCCCATCCCTACCCTAAATCCCATCGTGGCTAGAAATCCAAACTCAATCCTCATCCCCACAAGGAATAGAGATGACCAAATTTGTCATGCCTTATCCTAGTCATTCCTACTTGCAAATCAGTTTTTTATTTTTTGAAGCCTACCTATAATTATAATATATTAGTAATTAAGCACGTGCATTGTGCGTGAGAAATTTTTCTTCATGTTAATTACTTGAATTTTAGATATATCATAGTTAAGATAGAAATTGAAAATTAACGAATAATGATATAATTGAAAGTAAACTTAAATGCTTGTAGTAAACGTACACGTGTATTGTACGTGGAAGTTTAATATTACAATAACAATTATTATTATTATTATTATTATTATTATTATTATTATTATTATTATTATTATATTTTGTATTCTACTTCTAGTATAAATAAAAGAATATTTTTATTTTAACGATTATTTTTATTGAATATGATGAATTAGAAATGTTCCCAAATGATTTTAACAAAATTCTATACTTTTTCATTTTTGTGTTCCTTTTTAAATATTTATTATTCAATTATGACATCATGGGTTTCTTTGAAAAGTTTGATCATTGACCCCACCATCTAAATAAGAAAATAGCTTTGTTTTCATATTAGTTTTAAATTATATATTTCATCTACATTATATAAATAATCTTTGCTTATCACACTTAAATTTTTTGGCATAATTAATATATAATTTTTTATATATTCTTTTGATTACTTGTACTTTTTATTTTATTTAAGATTTATTATTTAACTATCATCGACTAGTCCATTTGACTTAAACCACTAACCCACCACCCAAAAAGGAAAATAGTTTGATATCTAGTTTGACATTAAATTTTGTATTACGCTTAAATCATTGATAAAATTATTTCTTATGTATAGTACTTATTGTTCTTCAATATAATGAATTACAATATTAAAGATGTAACCAATATTTTATTTTTTATAAATATATAATATTAGATATGTGCCCAAAATTTTCTCTATTTTTTTATTGTTGTGATTCTTTGTATTTTCTATTTAAAAAAAATTATTATTTGACTATGACACCATTTCATTTTTAGGTTGATTTTAAATTTGGCATTCCATTTTCATCATTCATAAAAGTACTTCTTACATTTCATACTTATTTTTGGTTAGTATAATGAATATACAATATTAGAGATATATCCAATTCTTTTTATTTTTTGTATTATATATTTTATTTATTTTAATTCTTTATTATTGAATTATGACATTATTTGTTAACCCATTTGACCCCAAATGGTCGAATTGCTTACCCACCATCTATAAATGAAATTATAGATGGATATTGATAGATGGAACACAATAGGTACAAACTAAAGGAATTGGGATTTGCTCTCCTTAAAGAGCACTCCTCGTAACAACCTCATAGCCACATTCCACCGTGTATTGGGAACATTTCCCATGAATAATAACATACGAGTATGAGAGATGTTCCTAATGTATGGTCGGTACATGCTGGCATGCTATGAGGTCAGTATGGGGAGCGCTCTATGAGGAGCAAGGGCTTGCCAGAGGTTGAGAGCTATGGACTTAATGTCTAGAAGCCGCTATTGGGATAGAAATAAACTTATTCAAAACTTTGGTCCAAGTGAAGTTGAGTTGATTGAAAACACTCACATATTCAATAATTATGAGAATTACCAATTCCTCTAGTTGGGATCTCCTAATGGTTAATTTTTGATGAAAAGTTTTATGACTTGACATGAAGAAATTTACATGCAAGAGAGATTAGATAATAACTTATTATAGGTAATTAAAAGAATTTGGATGTTGAGAATGCTAATAAAATGCAAATTGCTCCTTTGGACGGTTGGCTAGAGATGTTGTATATGCTAAAGATAGATTGGTAGTTTGTGGCTTGATTGTTGATAAATCTTGTTTGTTTTGTGGAAAGGGGAGTATATCCTACATTTGTTTTGTTATTGCCTATTAGGATTTTCTTTTTGCTTCTCCTCGGGGTATTAGAGTTAATAACGAGTAGTACAATTCCTTTGTTGAGATTTTGTTTGATGTGTTGAAGTTCTTTGGTTGATGTTCATAATTCCCTTGCATTGTTAGTTGTTGCATTGTACATTGTTTGGAACTAGGAATGCATGTCCATCGGTTTGTAGAAGGGATATTGTGTTGAGCATCAAAATTTTTCATGGAACTAAGTGGACTTAATTCTATGGTCTTAAATCCTTTGTTGTCTAGTTATGTGGATGATAAATAATAATAACAATTTTTATAGACATAGAAATATAAAAAATTGTAGGAAATGTTAAAAACATATTATTTACTACCATCATCATCATCATTAAAAATTTGCTTACAAAGCACATGCTCACTTACTAATCTCAAAAACAATGCAAGAATATAGAAAATGATAGGGGTTAGTGCATCATAAAAATTTATCAATGATTGCTCCCTGATGCTGCCACCGCAGGCATCTTGCACAAATGCAAAAGTCAATAGGGTTAGGGTGTCTTCTCTATTTGTAGGGCATAGGTGGTCATTTTGAATTTTTTTGGGACAATCTTGTCCCACTAAAATGAAATAAGTACTTATTCCTGTTTTTTTGTCAAATAGGAATGTGCTTATTTTTTTTTCACTTATTTCACTAAAATGAAATAAGTACTTAAGAACCTTTGGGATGCTTATTTTAAGTGCTTAAAATTTAAGTGTTTATTTGTTTTTCTTGGGACGAGTCTACCCCTAAAAAATTTTGATATGATGAAAATGTTCACATGAGTGGAGAAAACCCTATCATATTTCTCCATTTGTGTAAGGTGCTTAAGCAATAACAGGTTGAAACATGGAGGGTGGCTTGAGGCTAGAGATACGGCCTAGGAACCTCATGTATGTGATTTGTTTTGCATCTTTTGGGCTCCTCATCCATTTATAGTCCAATTTGGACTATCTTTCGTGAGTTTTTATTAGTTGAAACAAGATTCTTGACATTTTTTGCACATATATAGTTTCTAAATTAGAAACTACTCGAATTCTCACTGGTGGCAATGGGTACGACCATCCTAACCCCATATTTTGATTGTTTAGAAATTTATATTTTGTTTTGCGTATTCCATTGAAAAAATCCAATTATCTGATTTTTATTTGGATTTTTAAGAATATTACTCCAATAATATGCAATTCCTGATATTTTTGTTATTATTATTATTATCATCATTATTATGATTTTATTACCATATATGAATTATTATTGTTGTTATTATTATGGTAATAATGCCATGTGTAGTTCAATGTGTGTTACACGTGATCCATGTGTCTTGAAGGAGTGATGTGGTAATTTCCTTAGAAATAAATAATATAATATTCAAAAACCAACAATTATATGGATTTGTGAAGTAGAGGCTAAAAATGTCATTTCCATAAAATTAAGTACTCGTTTGAGAAGTGGTTCACCAAATATCATCACCACATTAAGTGCTTAAAATAACCATAAGTGGTTTGGGAAAGGGGTCTCCAAACAACAATAAGTACTTATTTTTTAAACCACTTATTTGCCAAATATAGCCAAAATAAGCTAGCCTAGGGCTACTTACTTTTTAAGTTTTATTTTCAAAATGAATACTTATTCTGGTTTTTTTTTTTGCCAAATATAAAAACTTATTTTTAACTTATAGTCTCATCACTTATTTTAAGTGATACAAAAAAAGGGCTAAATATGCAATCATTGTTTTAAAAGGCTTAAGCCTTGAGGCGAGAAACACATATTTTGCCTTTAGGCTTAAGCCTCACAACTTTGATGTAAGGCTTAAAGCCTTTGTTAGAGTAAGGAGTAAACCTCAAGCCTAAGGCATGAGGTGTAACCTAAGGCGTAAAAAGGCATAGGCCTTAGTATCAATGATTACTTAATGATTTAATGCAAAAAAAGATATATTTTTATAATTCAAAACATATAGAAAAAACACTTCAATAATTATAGGCCAAATAAAAAAAGTAAAAAAGAAAAACCAATAGGGCAATTCCAATTCTATTAGCTTTTCCTAATATTTTAAGAGAGTTCAATGTAAAAAGGACTAATCAAGCTTTTAGTTTCTTTTTGATAAATGAAGTGAGATTTTTATTATTATTCTAAATATAATGTCCCAAATTTGTTATTTTTCTCATTTCTTCTACTAATGGCTCTTTTTTTTTCTTTTTAACAACAACAATAATAATAGTTGATTCTTCTTCTTCTTACTATTATTATAATTATAGATAAAATCAACTAAGTTATTTCCTTTCTTATAAATTGTTTTTTTACATGAAATGTACTATGTTATTAGTTATTATTTTATTTAATGCTTAAATGTTGAAATTTATTGCTTAAAAATTTATAGTTTATGGATGTATAGTTTTTATCATTTTAATTTGACATATTATCTATTATTTTCATCAATTGACAAATTTTAATTAATTTTTCTCTTAAGGCCTATTCGTTTGCTTTGAAGTCTAACATCTGAAAGTGCAATAATTACATTAGGATATATATTGGTATTGGTGAACTTTTCTTTCCTCTGAAATCTGAATGCAAAGATTATTGTTTTGAATTTTGAAAATGATCAAATATCCATTTTGACCCCATATATGAAAGTTTTTGTTTGTCTTTTTGGAAGTACCACTAGAAAACAAAAAGTTGTATAATTACACTTTAAGAGGTAAAAAATAAGAGGAAATGAACAACCATTTTTTTCTTAAAATTAAAAGATTCATCTTAAAAGATAAGAACTAAGAGGAAACAAATAAACCCTTAAACTTTGAGGCTTATGTTTTGCAACACCTTAAGGCTTAGACCTCACCTTTTTGTGCTCAACTTTGTAATTGTAATAGAATTTTTAGAAACGGGTTTTCCTTCCCTTTCTTGGGAAGCTTTTTGTTTGATTAATTGTATTAGATCTCTATTTGGTTAATTTTAATTTTTTACCTAGAATGTTTAATAGGACTATTCATAAACTTGCCTAAATAACTAAATGTTTGAACTCGGAGCACAAAAAAAAATCCTCTTTTTGTTGTTAGTGGCAGTTTTTTTACTTGTCAAAACACAAAAAACATAAAGGGGGTATTTTAATAAGAGGCATTACGCGTGGATGCTTTAATTAATACAGTAAAGTGAAAGGGGATGTCTTTATAAATGAGATAACTCCAATTCTCACCTTAACCCTAGATGCACACTGGTTTTAGCCGGTGTGGCAGCGGCTCTGATTTTGATGATAAACAGAGAAGTCAAAATGGTCAACCATGCTAAGCCTTGATCCCGCGTAAGATTCCAATCCAAGTGCCGATAACAAAAGACTACTCTTCGTTCCGCTGGTGCAGTGTCTGTGGGCTGGGGGCCGCCGGACGAGACGAATGTCGTCGAAAGGGCTAAAGAGGTCTTGTTAAGATGAATGATGAGTTTGAACTTTGAAACGGTGAAGAATGATGAAGAGGATGAAGAGTGGTGATCAAATCAAAGCTACATTGTCATTGGGTTTTACTTTCGTTTAATTTTATCTGGAAAAAGAAGAAAACAGAAGTTGAAGAGAGATTTATGCACGAAACGCTCACATGTTATACGACGGCGGATGAAACGAAAAGTCCAAAAACGAAACTTCAGTCTTGTGGTCTCCTTAACCTTTTTCTAATCTAATCTAACTGCAATTTACCTCTGATGTCCCTGAGAAGATTTCAGTTGTTAGAACCAATGCGGAGAAGGAACTCCATCGAGTGTTGATGAGCTTTGAACATTCAGTTAATGATGGGTTCGTCGACGATTTTGACGCCCACGCAGAGATACGCGGCTGGGGCTCTTCTTTCTCTCGCCCTCCACCAGGCTCAGATCCACCAGACCCCTTTAGCATCCCTTCTGCCTAGTGATGACGATACTGCCGAGGAACGAACGAGCAGCGGCAGCAGTACCGATTCTGTGACAGAGGATCCTCACATTTCTCACCTCTGGATCCACCAAAACTTCGCTCTCCTCCGCCCTGTATTCAGGTCTCGCCCTTTCAACGTGATGGATTTTATTGAAATCTGAATTCTTGAAACAACTCATACCAGGTTGCTTGTGTTAAATCCTCGGTTTATCTGTTTTGACTGAACGATGCTGTTGCTCTGATTTCGTGTTCTGTTTATGCTATGGTGTCAGTCACTTTGAGGTTCACTATTGGTTCTGCATTCTTTTACAAGTTTCAAGTATAAGTTAATTTGTGGAATGAATTGATTGAAAGTTAAGTTTTATCTCGACTGATGATATTCTTAATGTGAAATTTTAAATTAGTGAAATAGGGTTATTCTATTTTGGGTAGTTATGGTCTTATGGATGATTATTGTATTCGGAACTACGTTATACTACTAAACTTTACATTGGACGTTCACGTAGGATCCTATTTTCAAGAATTACTGGAATCAATTTTGATCGGTTCCCTTTATCCATTTTGCAGCATAAACAGGTTATGGAGCATTTTGTCTCATTTTCTTTTATGGTTTTTGTGCTATAAACAGGTTCCTACAGATAGATCCTAAAGCCTGGACTGGGCTGGAGGAAACTGCTCGGTCTTCTCCAGCCAAGCATCGTGTTGGAGCTGTATGCCTTCTTCCCTACAATTCATGCCTTTGAAATATCTTATCTTATTGCATAGGATATATATGATTTTTTTTTTTGATTGGGTTTCTGCTCAATGATCTTAAAGAAGAGGTTGATGATACTTTTATTACTTTGCAATCCATAATCAAGAACCTTCAATCTTTCTTCATTAGAAAATAGTGAAGGTATACAATATTTTTAATAAGCATTTTTTCCAAGGACCAATGGTAAGTGGGAAATATATTTTGAATAAATAAAGGGATACTTTCCCCTGGCATGATGTTCGATCCACATGCTCCAGGGAAATATATATATTGGATTGATTTTAGAAGTTGAAAGTGTCAAATACTGGAGCAAGAAAACAACAAACATACTGGCAGTTTTCTTTTCCATTTAATGTAGAATTCAAAATTGTCATTTGAATGCCTGGTTTTGGATTTTAACGTTAATCTTTGGTTCCTCACAAGAAAACATTACCATATTGGCAATTTCTTTTTCTCTGCTAATCTATAATTGAAATGTATCAACTGAATGGTAAGTGTTAAGTTCTCATTTTTTAATCATTGGGTGCTTTTGCTGCCTTTCTGGTTTTATTTTTATTTATTTATTTGTTTTTTATTTATTGGTATAACTTTAGAATACAAAAAGAACTTTCATGACACCTGTTAATTATAAGTATTGGTCTTTAAACTATTCCTTAGATGGTTATTGGGAGGCCTGTAGGGGAGTCTCCAGATTTCCTGATATTTAGTCATCTGGCTAGTACATTTTGGTCCAAGAGATAACTCAATGTAACCTTTTCTGGTACCTTGGTTTGATAATTCATAACAAGGGGAGATTGAGGGGGGTGCCATCCATAGAATCAGAGTGGGATGGGCAAATTGGAGGGGGTGCACCTAGAGTTTTATGTAATAGATGGATACCACATAGATTAGAATGAAAATTCTGTAAAAGAGTTGTAAAACCACATATGTTTTATGGAGCATAGTGTTGGACAGTTGAGAAACAACATGTCCAAAAAATGAGTGTGGAAGAAATACATATGCTGAGATGGATGAGTGGATAAACTAGAAAGGATGGGATCCGAAATGAAGTCATTTGAAGGAACCTGCAAGTATCTCCAGAATGTGATAAAATGAGAGGAAGTAGACTAAGATGGTTCAGTCACATGCATAAAAGACCATCAACAACACACATAAGAAGAAGTGATTTGTTGCAAGTTGAAAGGGTTAGGGGTAGACCAAAAAGGACGTGGGTAGAAGTAGTAAGAAATGATTTAAATGCCAATAATTTAACAATGGATATGGCATTAAACAGAATGGAATTGCGAAAGAGGATTCATGTAGCTGAACCCCATATGACGGTGAATTGGTGATGATTACTAGCAAATCGTAGTCACCAGTCTAAACAAAGTATAACAATCTATTAAGAAATATAATTAACCAAGTTCCATATTTTATCCTACACCATCCTCCCCCTTTGAAAGTTTCACCTTCTTTTGAAAAAATCAGGTACAATTTTATTGACCTTAATCATGTCCAGGAGCTAGTTATTGAGAAACTGTTTCCACCTGCTTGGTAGTTATTTCTCAGCCGTTATCATTTTCAGGTGTCTTAGTACAGATTATGTGACGAGAATTATGGGTATCTTATAAGATATGGCTTCATGTCTGGCTGAATCTGATATTCTTACTTTTATACAAAGATATATGAATTCTATGGCCATATTTAATCCAGTAAAAAAGACTTTATTATCTGGAGATAGATAAAATGGTGAAGTGGCATTATAGAAGAGTTGTGGTTCTTTATTTTAGATTATCATGTAATATTATTATAAATTCTATTTTACCATGCATTTAGGCCTCTCAGGATTATAAATTATAACTGTGACAGATGGGTAACTCGTATATGTCCCTTTTTTTTGAGAATTCTTGGAGTTATGAGGCATTATTACTCTCTTTATTGTAGAGACTATGGGATTTTTACCTAAAGGTGTTCACTACCGTTGTGGAAGCTTCTAATCTTGCATATTTGTTTTTCATCATCAGCAGTCATCATTATGGTTAATTAATAATTAATATTCATCTATTACAGTTTTTTAGGTTACTTTCAGAAGATAATGATGAAACTTCTTCAGAAAGGTTGGACCAGGAACTTGCTTTGGCAAAAGCTGTTGATGCTACAGAAATGAGCATGGGAATCAGTCCTGTTTCTTCTGAAGCTACTATAGAAAAACATCATGAGGATGAACATGCATGCCATGAGAATAGCTCCTCTAGGTGAGAAGAATTTAACCTCTAAAGTGTCTGATGTGCCCATTGAAACCTCTCAATATATAAGTTTTAATATATTGTCCAGTAAAGAAGATGCATCTGATTGGTCTGGCAGGGGATCAGATGAGAATCTTGTGGAAGAAGAAACATTGCTCAGTTATCAGAGGAAAGTAGTTGTTCTGTATGAGCTCCTCTCTGCTTGTGTAGCAGATATACCTGAAGATGACAAGAAAGATACTCGACAAAGAAAAGGTTATGATGCTCGACATCGTGTGGCTCTTCGGTTGCTGGCAACGTGGCTTGGAATCAAGTGGATTAAAATGGTTTGTCCACCAACAAGTGCCACTATTTGTATACACCTTTTATATATGGCTGTGGTACATTTTGCTACTTGTTTGCCTCTACATCGATGGAACATCTAATATGTAATGATATCCTTTTTGATTTTAGGCTCCAATAGTTTTTTTGTTTCTCCATCATTGTTGGGACAATTAGTATGCTATTCTTCTTGATTGTAGGCTTTGGTTGCATTAAATTTTTGTGGTCTTAGTATATTTTATTTTGAAGGAAAAGGATGCTTTAAAGCATCAAAACTGTCCTCACTTTCCTCATTGGTACCATACTGATTATAGTACCTGTTATGTATAGACAGCATAAAATGGTAGTTTCTATTTATTTCCCGTTGTATGATACCCATCATAGCTTTATATGTTTTGTGTCAGAATTCATAAAGCTTAGCTAGATGTAGGGTGCAGAGGGCATTTTTCTATTGTTTCTTCTCTTTACCTACCATACTCTTTGTATTTGAGATTTTTTATTGTGGATATTGCATATGTTTAAGATCCTGACATGTAAAATTGTTTTTGCCATATATTAATACAACATCCATAGATCCTGACAACAACCAACAGTGGGATTAAGCAAGATCATCAAAACAATGAAACATGCGTTCCAATGTCCTAAAAGTGAGGTATTATGTCAGTTGTTGTCTCCTTGCTTTACAAGCTATGGATGTGCGGTTTGAATTAAGATAAAGAGAAAAAAAAAAGCCATCAAACTTATTTATTGCATTCTTCTCAATAAAATAATTATAAACTCTTCTTCTATTTTGATTGTGAATACAAGTTTCTGACACCATATCCAAATAGCTTTTGTTTGAGAGATTTTCCTTGCTTATCACAAATTTGTGTATATGTATTATGGAAAAGTTGACATATATTTAATTATTAAAGTAAAAGAAATAGTGCAGGATGGTCTAGAAACCCTTGATTCCCCTAAAGTTGAAGAGAAAAGTGGAGAAGGAGATTGAATAATAACAATGAAGCTGAAATTGCAGCAACAAGTCTCCAAACCTGAAGTTGTTGATCAGTTCTGGATCAATTTGCAGCTGTCTATCTATGTGCAGAACTTGTCAAATGTAGGATTGATTTTAATACTTGATTGGTCTTTTGTCATTTTTTTAGATTAGCCGTACTATGAAGGATCCAAATATGGTTTTGCTTGGCTGGAAGTACATAAACTGTTTTCTATAATTATATCATGAATGAAAAACTGGGAAGGGGTGTAATTGAGAGTAAGATGAATGGTAGCTATCATCAACATGAGGAAGTTTGTGGAGGTAGGCTGATGGAAAAAAGCTTTGAAGGTAGAAGCAAAGGACTTCTTGTTTGAAGAGATGAGGCTGAAAGGTATGCTGAGCTTAAATATTTTTTTTTGATAAATGAGTGAAATTTTATTAAACCAGTAAATAAGAACTACATGCAACCCATGGAAAGGCATGAAATGTGACCTTTCCTTTAAAGCTAATTACAGAATTATAAGTACAAAAGAAATTACACTGAAGCCCAAAATAAAGTATCCCGGAAAACCCCTTGTTTTGCAAGTGAATCAGCCAATGAGTTTGCTGATCTGCCTACCCACTGAACTCTGATTGTCATATTCCTTGTTAACCATTTAACCTTTTTGAGAAGATCTCTAAAACCTCAAATCACAGTGTCTAGATCCTTCAGCCAACCCACTATCACCTGGGAATCCCCTTCAATAATCAGATGCTCTATGCCTAGCTGATTTGCAAGCTGGATTCCTTGTACAGAAGCCAGTAATTCGGCCCTTAAAGAGTCTCCCACACCCGCAGGACCTGAGTACAAAGATGTCACGTTACTATCTTTGTTTCTTAGCACTCCTCCTATGCCTGAAGGTCTTGGATTTCCTCGGCTACTTCCATCAAAGTTCAGCTTGATAAACTCCTCCTATGCTGAGATTAAATATTAGGGAAGCAAAGAAAGGGATGGTGCTGCTACAAGGTATGGGGGTGATTGAATGGCTCAAGGACTTCATGGAGGAAGCAAGTTAGAAAGGTAAGCAAACAAACTGTAAGGAACATCTTTCCGAGGATGGAAGGAAATTTGTAGTAGAAAGCAAGAAAAACTCTAAAGGATCTTTTATATCACTGACTGAGTATTTTGAGAGAGCTGCTGCAATGGAAGGTTGCTAAACAAGAAGGAAATACAACAGAAAAGGAAATGAATAGTCTCTCTACAGCCCAAGATGGGTTTGACAAGCAATAAGGAAGTACAACAGAGAAGGGAACGAATAGTTTCTCTACAAGCCAAGATGGTTCTGACAAGCAAGAGTTTCTAATTGTGGCTAACAGTGCAGGGAGATACAGAATAGGAGTGAATCTAAAGAAAGATGATTGGGAAAATAAATTTATAGTTGTACCAAAGTCCTGGGTCAAAGATTGGAAGGAAGTTGCAGATCTGTTAATAGTAAGATTGAAGTTGAAGGATCTCATTTATCAAAAAAAAAAAAACAAAATGATTGAAGTTGAAGAAAACCTTCATTTTAACTCCTTTTGAGAAATGTAAGGCAGTGCTGGATCTTCTTGAAGACAGAGTAGAATTTACGGCTTTAAACATTCAAGCAGATTTATTTGTTGAAGATAGGGGTACTGGTGAGAATGTTAGATTTGCCCTTTTCACTTGTGGAAGCAAGAAATTGCTGAATCTATTGCACAGCTGTGTGGAGGGACTCATGATGGAGCTTATTGGGGAGATCTCCACTCGACAGCTATTCTTTTAAGTGGAGTAAGACCAAAGGAGATACCACAAAAGATAGAACTGAGAATGGAATGGCAGTTTGTATCAGTATGGTTGGCTTCATCCATTGAAGCTTGTCTCTGGAATGAGGCTCACAGGGAGGGGAGATGAGAAGTTTGAAGAAGAAGCACTGTTTGACACTAAACGATTGGTGGATTCAAATAAGAATAGACTTTGCACCAAAATGGAAATACAGGCTCTGGGGAGACCAAAAGGCAGGGAACATGAGGGTAATCTCAAGCGTGTAGGAGAAGGAAACAATCTGACAGGTAGCTGGACCTATGCGCAGGTGTTATCAGCCACCAAAAAGTCAGTTTTAAACACTGGGGAGGTGTTGGCCCAATCTTAGTTCCAAAGAAACTGAACCAGGTGTAGGCCTGAATCAGCATGCCCCTTGTAACGTGGGGTTGCAGGTGACTAAAGATGGCCCCCCAAAAGATAAAATTCCCATTAGTCAAGACCTATCGGTTGGGCCAAGGGCCAAAGTTGATAAAGAGGCCCATATTAGAGTTTTAGAATTGAGTAAGTGACGTGAGACTTTAGAAATTCACATGGTTGAATTTTTGAAAGCAACTATAGACCGGAAGGACGGTATATCATTGTCTTCCTCAAGCTCCTCTGCTGGTTGCTGCAAGTCTGGAGCGGATTCTCTCCCCACAAGCTCACTGCAATGGATGCTGACCAAGATTATAAAATCGATCTCACCTGAAAGGCAAAATCCCAGATGCGTAAAAAGAAGGGACCTGGATTTTGCGAAAGCTGGAGATTGGTCTGATGAAGAGGACAGTGAAGATTCATAATCGGATGAAACTGTAAGCTTGGATAGCGTCGATCTACAAGCAGAGGTGAACATGTGGGAAGAAGAAAGCCTTAGCACAGAACTTTTGTTCATTGTAGAGGAAATGTTCGGCATCGGTGATGTCAAGGAAGACCACAGGATTGAAACACTGGCTTCAGGGGCTGTGCTTGCAACACCAACCATTGTCGTGGGAGCTAATTCAAAAGAGAAACACTTTATGGGCATTAGTGTAGAGAGGCATAACTCGCATGTGCCTTGCAAAGGTAGGTTGGAAAAGGAAATACAGGGACAAGGTTCTCTTACGATAAGATTAGAGAGGGATGTCAATCAAACTCAAAACACTCTGCAGGAAAGCCAGGATAAGGGGAAAATTGTGGCCTCAGACTTGAAGTCTCATCTCCTAGCCTCTTCTAATGTTCCTTCGTCTTCTCAAAGCCAGGTACGACTGTCCATTTGTTTTCTGGTACTGACTGTGTGTTGATCCTCCTGCAGATATCCTAACGCCTCATCTGGAAGGGGGCAGGGCAGTGACAGATCTAAGGGTGGAATTACAGTTGTTGTTGATGAAGGAAAAGAAAAGGCTGATTCTGTCTGTAGGAAGGGACTGGAGGAGAAGATTGAAAGGATTTGGAGTCTGATTTGGATGGACTTTGAGGAGCTTAAGCAGAGGGAAGAATTTCTGGAAGAATGTAATGAAAGGAGATTTTGGCCAGAAAGGAGGTGGAGGATGAAGGAGAAAAGGAAGGTAAAGGGGTAGCTAAGAAGGCAGAATTTGAAAAGGAGAGGGAGGCTTTGGAAAAATATCATAGAGAAAATGAGTGAAAGAAGGAAAGTAAAAAGAAAAAAAAGAAGGTGAGGTGGAAAAGTTGATATCTGGCATTGAGGGGGACGTAGAGTTTAGTGGAAGGGGAGATAGGAGAAAGAGCTCTAGGTGAGGAAAGGAGCAGGAGAGGGGTGCTAGAAGGGTCTTGAGAAGGAAGGTATTGATGAGAATAGTAAGCTGGAATGTGCGAGGTTTAGGGAGTGTGAGAAAGAGAAAACTAATAAAGGACTTAGGAGGGAAAAGCCTGACATCGTGATGTTGCGGGAGACAAAAATTTTCTGAGCTAAATGGAAGATGGATCAGAAGTTTTGGAGATCCAGGGGTATAAGATGGTCTTCAACTCCGTCTTGGGGAGCCTTAGGGGGAATAGTGACAGTCTGGAAAGATGAGGTAGTGGAACCTTTAGAGGAAGATAGGGGAATTCTCTGTTTCTATCAAATTTAGGCATGTGGAGGATGGAGTTATTTGGATTTTAACTAATGTGTATGGGCCAAACTCCTACAGAGAGAGAAATGAAATGTGGGAGGAGTTGTTTGCAATTAAAGGTCTATGGGATGGTCCTTGGTGTTTGGGAGGGGATTTTAATGTCATAAGATTTTCAGATGAAACTAGCAATTCCCAACAGCCAATAACAACAAGTGTGAGGAAGTTTAATGACTTCGTAGATCAATGCGAGTTGAAGGAAATTCCATTATTGTAGAATAAATTCACTTGGTCTAGCCTCCAAGAAAACCCTTTGTGCTCAAAGCTGGATAGATTCCTTTTCAACATAGCTTGGGAGAATAACTGGGGCAGCTTGGTTTCTAGAGCCTTGCCTAGGATCACCTCCGACCATTGTCCACTTAAGCTAGGGGTAGAATCCTTCATTAGTGGTCCTAGACCTTTTAGATTTGAAAACATGTGGTTAACACACCCAAAATTTTAGGCAAAAGTGAAGGAGTGGTGGAATGAGGAATTAAGGGGTGTAAAATGGAAGGGCATGAGATTCCATAAGAAGCTACGAAGTTTAAGATTTAAATTGAAGGAGTGGAATAGAGATCTTTGGAAGGGTAGGAACAAAAAATGAATTTATTCAATCAAATCGAACAACTTGATTATGTCTTAGGTACGAGGAAAAATAAGAGATGTGATATTTGCATGGGTGAACAGAATTGCAAAACAAGATTAAAGATGTTTTGGTAAGTGGGAAAAGGGAAGAGGAGGTGTTCCTACTTCACTTTCTTATGTGTTTGACTCGTCAGTAGTTCGTAGGTGGTTAAGGATGTTCTGGAAGTTGGTCAGAGTGTAGTTGTGGAAGCAAGAATGTGGAAAAAGGGAAGAGGAAGAAGATTGGGGGGGGGAAGCCTGGTATAACCCAGTTCGTGCAGGCGTAGGAGTTAGAAGAAACCTTTCCTTCAAAAAGGTGACTACGGTTGGAATTTGGTATCTGGCCGAGTTTTGGTTAAACCTCCTTAAAGTGTTTGGGAGATAGGTCTTTTCTAGAAATGGTGGTAGATGGAGTACGAGTGAGAAAGCTCTTCTGCAAAGATGCCTGGACTGGAAAATCCCAGTAGAAGAGTTAGAAGCGTGGGTGACAGGAAGCTGGAGAGCGGTGGGAAGGGTGAGAGTCAAGAAACTAATTCAAGACTGCTGCCTTTTCATCTTCCCTTCCAAGGACGAGGCGGAGTGGGTCCTCTTGAATGGACCTTGGTATATCGGCCAAAACAGAATGGCTTTGCATTGGTCGATGGAAATGGCGGTGAGTTTGCTACCGGAAAAGCAGAGCAACTTGAACGATCTGAAGGAGATCTGGTTAAAAGTTTTTGGGATCACGTTCTCTCTGTGGTGCCCGAGCGTGATTGAAGGGATTGGCAATTTGTGTGGGGTTTTCTAGGGATAGATGGCTCTGCGGAAGAGCTGAAGACCTGTGAGTGGGTGGGAATAAGAGTGAAGGCTGGAAGGCTGATTCCGGAGAGGATAGAAATAGTTGCAGGTGATTTTTCCTGCTGGGTGTGGCTGTGGCAGGAGAAGATGCCGAAGTTGAGTCTAATAGAAAAGAGGGAGAGGGAAGAAAGGGAAAGGATTTCAGGGGGTGGGTCAGGCCAGGAGGAATTGATGGTGGGAGAGACGGTGGTACTGATTCAAGATGAGATGGACATCTCTGGGGGGAGATCGCCGCCGGAGAATGTAGAGGAAGGTGTTTTGAAGGGGGAGGCTGGAGCTGGAAGACAACCCGTATCCCGAACAGGTCCTCTGCAACTTCCTCGACTGTCGTATGAGGGTGAGATGAAGAAATCCTTTGAGAACCGTCTGATACTGGATTGTGACAGGGCAGAATCTTGGAAGGTGTCACCTTTTTCAAATTTCAAAACCAAGAAAGAAGACCACTTTAAAAAATGATTCAAGGAAATATTATTAGAATGCCTTAAAGACTTGCATCTGCTGCCAGCTAGGGCTGTCAATTGGACTGGATTTGGTCTAATCCGATCCAGTCCAACATTGGTCCATTTATAAATGGACTGGACCAAATCCAGTCCAAACCCCATACAAACCGGTTCCAATCCAGTTCACTTGAAATGCAAATGGACCAGATTGGACCCAATCTGGTCCAAACTAAATGAAACCTCGAAAATTACATGAAAGCCCAGAAAATATAAAAAATTGCAGAAATATATTATTAAAAATTTCAGAAAATATAAAAAATTGCAGAAATAAAGCCTACATTAAAACTGTATCAAGAATTATACAGTTGTTGTATATGTGAGTATATTATACAGTAATGCAGTAATGTCTACTTCTGAATTACAGAGAAATTGCAACAAGTATCAGATATTCTCGTATTCTTAAACAAGTATCAGTTATGCAGTAATGTCTTCTTTCACAAAAAGAAGACCACCAGCCCATATCACCTTCAGCTCCGCTTAAGCAGAACCTTGAGATATTCTGCAATAACTAGCACCTGCAGCACATAAAACACTTTGATCAGTTCTAATAACAAATACATAAGACACAAATTATCATCTTTTATGTCAC
The DNA here is from genome assembly GCF_055504915.1 of Nelumbo nucifera. Classification (NCBI taxonomy): domain Eukaryota; kingdom Viridiplantae; phylum Streptophyta; class Magnoliopsida; order Proteales; family Nelumbonaceae; genus Nelumbo; species Nelumbo nucifera. The sequence continues at coordinate 55,337,183 of NC_142654.1, forward strand.
CATAGCACCTGCAATAACACATAAAACACAACAGTAACATTTTATTCAAAGCGCTATCTGGTTCACCATTAATGGGAACAGAATTTTCCAATCCATAAAAGATGAGGTATGTTTTATGGCTCTTCCACATGCAAAACTTTGCTTGTTTGTCCCTTTTAAATGGAAAACAAATACAACCTATGTGAAATTCCTCTCTTGGGCAGAAAAATACTGGGTGTTTGAAGCAGAGAAGCTATTCATGCAAAGGACCAGAAGTGTCCAATGTAAGAGAGAAGGTTATGAGAAAACGAAAACATAAGAAGCAGATAAATGACTGGAATGAACATTTCGACATTCATATTACAGCCCTTGCATGAATATAAAACAAACTATCAAATAATAGACCATGTGATCCAAACAGGCAATCCTCCCTCCACAGAAGGGTTTCTCAATGGGACTTAATAAAGAGAAGAGGGCAGAAAAGAATAGACCATGTGATCTAACCACAACAAATGTAGAATGTCCAGTGACACTACCAGCCATTAAGGAACGGACCACCTGTTGCCAACCACAACGAATGGCTAGTGACTGCCAACCAGTGATTTCAATCATAGAATGGCCATTGACCCAAATTCAACCACAACCGGTGTAGAATGGTCACCGGTTCTGTTGACCATTGCTTTTACCAACAGGTAACCCTCCCTCGTGTTTGTTTTTTTTTTTGAGCATAATTCATAAATGTCAAATGTGTCAGTCAAAGACTCAAAGCTTTGATGTAATATTTCCAATGGAAACTCCAATAAATGATGCAAATTGGCTCACATTTACTAAATTTGTCAACTTCTAAAAGCTTGGAACTCTCCGTGCACACCTGTGGACCATCCTGAATTAGAAATAACCCTTTCAAGTGCATCTTCATTGTGCTGCTCTAGAATGTAAGGTTTACCATATCAGGCAGGGCACAGGATAGTTATGGCCTGGCTAGTGAGGCAGTTCAATAACAATCCTAGTCAATAACTTTCATTTCTATATGCAGTACATTGCATCGTTGATGGCATTACATCATAAAAGTTTTCTTCATCTTATCAAGGATAAAGAAAATATTCCAACAAAAATCATTAGACAAAGAAAACAAATATCTATGAGGACAGATCCTTGGATGGGAGATGGAGAGTTCAGATCTTTGAAGATGCTACAAGATGGAGAAAGGCCTTGAAAGTGGAGGCTAAAGACTTTATCTTCGAGGAAATAAGAATCAGAGAGTGTTACAGCATGAAGATAAGGGAATCTAAGAAGGCTAGAGTTCTGGTGGAAGGCTTAGAGACGGTAGAATGGATTAAGGATTTCTTGAATGAAGCAGAAACAAAAGGAAAACAAATTTGCTGGAAAGAAAATTGCGCAAAGTCAGGTGGAAGATATATAGCGGAAAGTAAACAGAATGCAAAAGGGTTGTTCATCTCCCTAACAGAGTTCTTCGACAAAGGAAGGAAACAAATGGTCTGTTTCGCTGCTGGGAAAAACAGTCAAGGGTGGCGAGGAGTGATTGAGATTTTGACTGCTTTCATAGGTCGAAGGAGCCTACAGCAGGAGAAAAAGGAAGTTGCAAAAGAAGGCAAGGGATTATTTGCTGGAAACTCATCAGCATTGGAGGATGAGAGTATCACCCAGGGTTTTATAGCCATGGCAAACAGCAATAGTAACTCTTTATTAAATGCAAACTTCAGTATAAATCACTGGAATAAAATGTTAGTGGTCGAAGCTAAGAATCTGATCAAGGATTGGAGGTTGGTTGCTGATATCTTGATGTGCAAGTTGGGATTAAGGAAGACTTTCATATTAACTCCCTTTAATAGTAAGAAGGCAGTATTGGGTCCTCTTGAAAACTTGGTCGAAGTTGAAGCTTTGAGCTTTCAAGAGGATATGGGATCCTTTACTCTGTATAAATGGTCTCCTTCTTCTAATTCAAAATCTTATGCCATTGAAGACAGAGTGATAGTCAGGCTGATTGGGCTGCCTTTCCACCTTTGGAAACATGATGTAGCTGTCTCTATTGCTGCATAATGTGGAGCTCGGTTTGTTGGGGAGTTTTGGGGAGATTTGCGCTCTGCTGCCCTGTTACTGAATGGAGTTAAGCCAGAGGAGATTCCTAGGAAGATTACTCTTCGGGCTGAAGGACTGTCGTTACAGGTGTGGATAGTCTCCTCCATTGAAGCTTCCCTGTGGTTAGAAGCTAGACAGGAAGAAGATGAACTGGTGGAAGCACAGGCTCTGTTTGGCAGTCTAGGATTGGAGAATCAGAGGAAGATGGAAAGTTTCACTAAAATGGACAAACACAGGTTAGACCAACCAAAAGATATGGGCAGAAAAGATGGTCAATTACGTGCGTTAAAAAGTAAAGGACTGACAACCAAAAGGTCCTTTGCTCAGGTGTTAGTTTCTGGCGCCAAAAGTTCAAATGAGTTAATCCATTTGATAAAAGTAAAATGTGGGTTGACCAAGGAAGTTGAGCTGGCTATTGAGAGGGTTGAGTCAATGGGTCAACCCAAAAGGGGCTGCCTTTTAAAAACTCATGTGACCAAGCTTTTATCTCAGGCTGGGTCTAATGTATCGACTGGGCCTTTAGAAAAGCCCATTAATGGGCCATCTGGATATAGCCCATTTGATAAGTCACATGCTCCCTTAAAAACACACGTGACTGAAGCTGGCCAGTTGATAGACGATTTAATTCGTCCAACATCGTCCTCATCGAGCTCCTCCAAGTCTGTGAAGACTTCGAACCAGAAAACCTGCTCATTACAATGGGTTCCTTCGAAAAAGCTCCCTTGACCTTCCCAAGATTGTCGCAATCCCAGGTCTGTTCGATGTAGTGATCTTGAGAACGAAGAAGATACGTCAACAGAAGTTGAGGGTGTTTCAGATTCAGATTCGGAAGATACTCTAAGCCTTGGAAGTGTGAATCTACAAGCTACAAAGGAGTTGTGGGAAGATGAAAGTTTCTCCACTTTTCCTGGAGGAGGAAGTTTCTGGTTCGTAAGGCCTTGGAAACAAGGATAAAGGGAATCTAGCAGCAACTAAAAAGGATGGCCAGGGTACAAGTACTCCAGCAACCAAATCCATTCCAGGAAAGCAACCATCAAAGAGTTTCAGTATGGCAGGGCAGGAACCTTCTTTGCAGGTTTACAAAGAGGCACATACAAAGGATAACCCAGGAAGGTTATGTTAAAACTTCTGGGATTGGGAAAATTTCTGGGGGTTTCAATAGAGAGTTTGGAGGAAGTGACGGTGAGATACCTGGAAAATATTGAAAAAAGATGTTTAGATGAGAGGAAAATTACTAGCGAAAAAAGGGAACTTGGGGGTGAGGAAAATAAGGGAAATGATGAGGTTGTCTTGTGGATTTGAAAATAACAAAAAAGGGAAATAAGGGGTTTAGGGGAGCTCTCTGTTTTATATGGATCTGAAAATTCTTTCTTGGAATGTGAGGGGGTTGGGATCTGGTAGGATGGTGGTGTGTGATCTTCTGAATAGGTGGAAGTCAGATGTGATTTTCTTCCAAGAAACAAAGCTGGAGGCAGGGGTGGTTAGAAGCATCTGGGGGCAGGGTCAAGTGAGATGGGTAAGTAAGCCGGCCAGAGGTTCAGCTGGTGGATTACTAATTATATTGAACATGCAGAAGTGCAATTTGATTTCTTCTTAGGCAGGGGAGTTTTCGGTCTTTGTAATTTTGGAGTTTGAAGGAGGTAGCCAAAGGCAATTCACCAATGTGTATGGTCTGACAGTCAGCTCGGATAGGGAGAGACTTTGGGAGGATTTAGCTAATGCAAGAAGGGGGCTCAACATCCCTTGAGTCTTGGGAGGTGATTTCAATGTTGTCAGGTTCATGGAGGACCGAAAGGGAGAAACCCAGAGAACTAGGGGTATGTGAAGGTTTGTGGACTTTATTAACTAGTTTGATGTAATAGACTTACCTCTCTTAGGAGGGCAATATACCTAGACAAGCAACTAATAGATTTTCTTTGGATTTATTTCACTAGTTCTCCTGTAATGATCTTTGGAGGCAGTGGGCAGCAGTGGATTAGTTGAATAGGACTGCAATCAGTCCCAGGTACAATGTGAAATAAATAAAGAAAAGATTGAGAAAGAAAGAAGAAGACAAAGAGAAGAAGAGAAGAAGAGAAGAATTCAGAAAAGAGAGAGAGTTGATTATCTTGTTGCCCCACTCTACAATTTATATTAATACTCAAATAAAAGGTGAAAGAGCTGAATTACCCTTACTGCTTACATGGCCAAAGAAATAAATAAAAAGAACTAATAAAACTACCAACTGAAACTAACTATAATCATAAACTAACGAACATAGTGGGGACCACATTACTGTTCTCTACACTCCCCCTCAAGTTGGGAATAGATGTTTGTGATTCCCAACTTGCATAGATCTGCTTCTAACTTTGTCTTTGCAACTGCCTTGGTGAGAAGATTTGCAAGCTGCATGTTGGAGGTGATATATGGAAGACACATTTCTTGAGAAGCAACTCTTTCTCTAATGAAATGTTGGTCCACTTCAATATGCTTAGTTCTGTCATGTTGTACCAGATTATGGGTTATATTAATAGTGGCCTGATTGTCACAGTACAACATTAGGGTTTCTTATAAGTAATACTGAACTCCTCAAATAGTGATTTCAACCATAGTATTTTAGTCATACCATTTGCCATGGACCTATATTCAGCTTCAGCACTAGAGCGAGCAACAACATTTTGTTTCTTACTCCAAGAAACAAGATTACCTCCTACAAAAGCACAATATCCAAAGGTAGACCTCCTATCATCAACACACCCAACCCAATCAACATCTATGTAAACTTCTATTTTCATGTGACCATTATCCTTGAATAGTGTAGAGAAGATGGGCCGAATGGCCCATAGGCTGTTATTCTATGTTATATTTATGTTCTTTTCTGTAATGGGCCTTATTCTGGGCCCATACTCTTCTATGCTGTGTTTTTGTAATTTCTTGCCCAACCAAGGGCCTCTCTTGTAATTATTCATGAATTAACTTAATAAAATTGTATTAGAGTGTTAGAGGGAGGGTAAGTTCGAGACTCTCATCCTCTTAACACTCCTTGTCGCCAGCTCTGTCTCTCTCTTATCTTCTCCAATCTTCTCATTTGTTTGGTTTTCTGGTTTTCATCTAATCTTACACAGTTCCATACTTCAAAGGGCTGTTTTCAACTAATAGTATACCTCTACCTGGACACCTCTTCAAATATGCCAATATCCTCTCAACTGCAAGTAGGTGAGTAGTTTTAGGAGAGTGCATATATTGACTAACAACACTGACTGCATAATTGATGTCCGTTCGTGTGAGACAAAGATAGAGAAGTTTTCCAACTAACCATTGGAACATAGCTTTATCTTCAAGGGGTTCTCCACCTTTTGCACTGATCTTGTGATTTTGTTTAATAGGTGTGTCAGTAGGTTTAACACCCAACTTCCCTATTTCTTACGACAAATCAAGAACATACTTTCTTTGGGAAACAAAAATCCCATGTTTAGACTGAGCTACCTAAATACCCAAGAAATATCGTATCTCTCCCAAGTCTTTTACCTCAAACTCTTGATGAAGGAGTTGCTTAAGAGACTCAATCTCACAGGTATCACTCCCTGTCACAACAATATCATCCACATATACAACAAACAGTGTTAAGGATGAATCCATTTTCTTAATAAATGGAGTATGATTTGACTGGGCCTGCACATAGCCAAATTTTTCTAGAGCTTGTCTGGATCTATCAAACCAGGCTCTAGGAGATTGTTTTAGTCCATATAAGGCTTTATTTAGCCAGCAAACCTTCTTTCCTATTTCTGCAATATAAAAACCAGGAGGCAACTGCATGTAAACTTCTTCTTGCAAGTCTCTATTGAGGAAGGCATTTTTAACATCCATCTAAAGAAAAGGCCATGAGTAACTGGATGCAAGAGATAATAAAACTCTGATAGTGGTCATCTTTGCTATTGGTGCAAAAGTCTCCAAGTAGTCTATGCCACATGTTTGAGTAAATCCCTTTACAACTAATCTGGCCTTGTACTTTTCAATGGAACCATCAACATTATGCTTCACAGTAAACACCCATCTACATCCAACCGGCTTCTTCCCTTTAGGTTGATCAACTAGCTCCCGTGTATTGTTCTCCAGAAGGGCATTCATTTCTATCTTCATTGCATCCTTCCACTCAGGTACTGATAAGGCTTCCTGCACTGTTTTGGGAATGGGAATAGCAACAATGGATGCCAAAAAGGACTTGTAAGATGGAGACAAATGATCATAAGACAAGAACTGGGAAATGCAGTGAGGTATATGAGGTACAACGGCGTTTGCCTTTACGGACTGCAATGGGAAGGTCAAGGTCATCCAATGGAGGTGAAGGCTCAACAAGAGGGGGTGAAGACTCAACAATGGAAGGTATCTCATCTGTAATGGAAGATAAAGGAATTGTAGTACCTGGATCTGGATCCGCAGAAGGAATTGGGGCTGGCCTGGACTGCTGATGACCGAAATCAACCTGCCTCCACCATCTGTGATAAACTCTCAAATCCCAGCACCTCTGACAACCATCCCCACTACACTCCTCTTCAGTGATTGGGACATGTAATGGAACTTATGATAAATGAACCTCATTACTCTCCCCCTGAGAAGAAACCCTAGGATAATAAGGTACATCCTCAAAGAAAGTGACATCCATAGAGACAAACCTCCTCCCTGAGTTTGTGCATAACCAAGGAAACCCATTCTACTGAGGTGTATGAGGACATGTACTTTGATGAATAGTCCCATGGTCAAGGAAATACGATTTCGACCCCAAACTGTGTTAAAATCATCTGATGGAAGATCCATGTTAAGGTAGGAACCTCATCTCGAGAACGTATAAGGTAAGCCTAAGAAAAGTGGGTATAGTCATCAACAAACAACAAGAAATATCTGTACCCCCCCCCAGCAGTGATGTGATAAGGTACCCAAACATCGGTATGCACAATTTCAAAAGAAATACTACTTTTATTACTCAATGAATAGGTTGTTTTACAATGCTTTGCAAGCTCACAACTTTCACATTTCAAATTGGACATTTGGAGAGACTCAAACAAACTAGGAAACAAACTTTTTTAAGACCTAAAAGATAAATGACCCAACTGATTATGCCAAAGCATAACCTGATCAACAGACTGAGAAACAAAAGACCTCCTAGCTTCACCATCTTCCCCATGTGAGCTCCCTCCAAGCAGATAGATTCCATTCGTCTCATGGCCAATCCCAATCATGTTCTTTGTCTCCAAATCCTGAAAAACACATCAATCAGGGAAAAATGTTACCGAGCAATTTTGGGTTTTAGTAATGCTACTAATTAAAAGCAAATTAGTGCTAAGTTTAGGAACATGTAAAACTGAAGACAAAGAAATGGCATTAGACAACTTGATGTTTCCCTTGCCAGAAATGGGAACAAGAGGGCCATCAACAATAGACACTTTGTCTCTGCCAAAGGATAAGTGATAGGTAGTAAACAGTGAGGACAAACCAGTCATATGATCAATTACACTTGAATCCGTCACCCAACAAGGTTCAATGTTACCTGGGCTGAAGCATGATAAGCTGAGGCCCGTGTACTTGAATGAGCAAAAGTTGAAGTGGGAGGAGCAGATGTTGTGACTAACGGATGAGATAATGGTGCTGAATTACTAACTTCACCCTCCAACTGAGTCAGAGCAGCCTGGACAACAGCTAAGGTATCTAGGGATGTGGCTCTTGTGCCTAATGAGGTTGCACAATCAGTAGTAACAACCACATTGGCATTTCCCCTTTCGTTTCTGAGTTTTGCTGGAACTAGATGTGGATGTAACTTCCAACAGGTGTCTTTAGTATGTTTAGGTTTCTTGTAATGTTCACATTATTAGGTCCCTCTTATCTTCCTTTTTCATATCCCTCTCCTTATCACCCTAAAATTTGGTTTAACTATTGCTAAGGCTGATGCTGCAACATAACCTTTCTCCTACTGTCTTCACTGTGCACTAAGGAGTAGGCTTGTGATAAGGTCATACTTTCTCTTGTGAGAAGTTGTTGTCTCACAATATCATATTCAGAATTCAGACCGACTAGGAATTCAAACACCCTATTAGTTTCAACTTACTTTCTGTAAGTTTGTGTATCCTTCTAACTTTCCCACTCAATTGTTTTTAGGTGGTCAATTTCATGCCATAAGGATTTCAAGGTTGAGAAGTAAACTGAGATCAGTTTCTCTCCTTGCTTAAGATTATTAACTTCACATTTCGGCTCATAAGCCCTACCAACATTAAGGGGTTGGGAGTAGGTCTCTTTCATGATGTCCCAAATTTCCTTAGCTGTTTTTGCCCACAAGTAGTTTCGGCTGATGTGTGGCTGCATGGAGTTGCACAGCCATGTCATAACCAAATAGTTCTCCTGAACCCATTTGGCATAGGTTGGGTCCTCCTTAGTTGGTTCCTTTATATCCCCCAACAAATAATTGGTTCCCTCTACCCCCAATGGCCATCATGGCTGATTGGGCCCACTCCAAGTAATTTGATCCATCAAACTTGATAGTGGTAATCTAAAAGTTGTTATTAGGCATGCTACTAGAACTACCAGCCCCCAAAAAACCTCCCCCTTGATTTTTAAACTCCATTGCTGCCAGCCCTTCTTAATTTATAGGTCAAAAAACCCCTTTTTAGAACTGAAATAGGTGAAATTACACCCAAAGTTTACTTGACAGTTAACCTAGAAGGTTTGGCCACCACTCAGAAAAGATGAATCAGATTTGTTAGTTTTCTAGAAAGCAGAAAACTCACTCTTGAATGCTGAAACTGGTCTAATTATTGCCTTAGAATTGGCAACAATCATAAACTTTAGGGTTTCAATCCTAGAACTGATCGTAGGTCAAGAAAGAAACCCTAAAATCTCAGGAGAGAACTAAAGATCCTCCAGCCGCACCTCCCAGATTGATAAAAAGAATGTCCTTTAAGGTTTGATCTCAAGAAAAGATGTCAACTTATTCAGAAAGGTCTAGCCGCCACCTTCAAACCAAGGTCTGAACCCTAAAACTGAGATTTCTTCCCTTCTGCTGATTCTTCCTGATTGCTGAACACTCACCAAGGCCCTACAAACCTTTGGGCATCAATTGCATACTGCCAGCAACCTCCAAGAACCAGCCGATGAACATATCTCTGCTGAAACTTCCAACCCTAGGAAGTTCTCATGTAGTCGGCCTGATTAGACTAGCATAAGAATTCCTAGGTTGGTTCTGATACCAAGTAGTCGAATAGGACTGCAATCAGTCCTAGATACAATGTGAAATAAATAAAGAAAAGATTGAGAAAGAAAGAAGAAGACGAAGAGAAGATGAGAAGGAGAACTCGAAGAGAAGAATTCAGAAAAGAGAGAGAGAGTTGACTATCTTGTTGCCCCACTCTACAATTTATATTAATACTCAAATAAAAGGTGAAAGGGCTGAATTGCCCTTACTGCTTACATGGCAAAAGAAATAAATAAAAAGAACTAATAAAACTACCAATTGAAACTGCTAACTGAAACTAACTATAATCATAAACTAACGAACACAGTGGGGACCACATTACTGTTCTCTACAAGTGGCAAGTAGCTCCTCAAGAAAGAACAAGGTGTATATGACTTGGGCAGCCCTTCCTGAAGTTTTTATGAAATTAAATTTTGATGGCAGCAGCCAAGGTAACCCAGGCCCCTCTGGAATGGGAGGGATTATAATGAATGAAAGTGGTAATGTGGTCCTATTGGTGAGGGGGACTCCTCTAGGGCAGAATTACTAGCTGCCTTCCAGGGGGTACAATTTGCAGTACAGTTAGGAGTGCAACAGCTACTAATAGAAGGTGACTCTAAGGTGGTGGTGGGGTGGTTGCAGAACCCGGAGAATGTAATCTGGTGTTACAAAAATGAACTGAAAAAATTCAAGTGGCTGACCAGGAATATATGTGTAAGGATACAATGGGTGGGGAGATCAGCAAATGCTATGGCTGACAGCTTAGCCAAGCAAGGGGCAAATAGGGAACAATTTTACTAGGCACATTTGTAATTTGTCTTTCTATTTAGTCTGTTGGGAGGGGTTGCAGCTCGTGCCTCTCTCTAAACAGTTTTATCTTTTTATCTCTTTTTAATAAAATCTTCTTATTCATCAAAAAAATAGGATGGAAATTCTCAGAAGTCTTATTTTTTTTTCCTCTTTTTTATCGGAGAGATCTATTGTATTTATCTTTGATTGACAATATTTTGGAAATCTCTGATATTTTCTGAAGTAACTTTGCTTATGGAGAAGTTAGGTTATACATGCCCACAATACTTAAGCTTTTCTATGCTTTTCTTGTGCAACCAGTTGACTGCATACTGAACTGTAATGCATGCCTGTTGAATTTAAACATTAGCTCTTACTGATTCTTAGGAAGCCATGGAGGTCTTGGTTGCTTGCTCTGCAAGGGATCTGGTGAAATCTGAAGAGCCAAAGGAGGTAGCCAAATCCCAAGACAAGTCATGGGTTAAATGGAAACGCGGAGGTATTATTGGGGCAGCTGCAATAACTGGAGGGACCTTGTTGGCAATCACTGGTGGTATGGCATAATCACATCCCCCCCCTCCCCCCCCCCTCCCCCCATATTTTCACAATCACACTTTTCCTCTGCAACTTAGTTTCTGACAACTTGTTTTTTTTTTTTTAAATCTTTCACCTTGTATTGCATTCTTTTAACAGGTTTAGCTGCTCCAGCAATTGCTGCGGGCTTTGGTGCTTTGGCTCCTACATTGGGATCTCTTGTACCTGTGATTGGAGCAAGTGGATTTGCTGCTGCAGCAACTGCTGCAGGGTCAGTTGCTGGTTCTGTTGCTGTTGCTGCATCGCTTGGAGGTAAATAAATGGTTTATAAATGTTTGGTTTTCTCTTGACGACTTTTATGTTTTACATGGAACTTTCTACATTGGAAATGGCTGAAGGCAAGACAGAGTATGTATTCACAGAGATTCTACAAGTTTTATGGTCAGTTTTTGTAGGCTAGTATACACTACCTACCTCATGATTTTGTTCTTTCTACGTCAAGTTTCCCCTGGAATCACCCCCCACTCCCCACACACATGCAAAAAAAAAAAAAAAAGAAAAAAATCAACCTATAAACTCTTTCTCTCCCTGTTAATACAAATACCAACCAACTCAAACAATCAATTATTACCATGGGGGATAAGATCCTTGATAATGGATATAGTTCTATATTTCTTTTTGATCAATAACAGAAACAATTCCATTAATTAAGGAGTACGATGGGTACAAGAAAAGAAAGGGGGAGTGATAAACTCTCTTAGCCCTCCCCACCCTTCACCCCAACAGAAATTTTTATTACAACATAGCGCAAAAGAAACTATCCCTTCCCACCGTTTAGCAAGTGTGTCAGCAAAGGCATTGACATCCCTTCTCACCCATTTGACTTCACCTCCACCCCCCTGTAGCAATCTCATGACTTTTCTCTTCTGAAAGATATAGTACCATCATCCAGCCTCCTCCATGAGCTTCGAACCACCCTCAATGAGAAACTTTCTGATATTCATCTTTTTAGCCTTTTGGATGCCTTCCACAACAGCCATAATTTCAGCCCCCAATGAATCATCTATTCCAATTGGTCCAGAATAGATTGCAATGACTTCTCCTTCCTCATCTCTGAAGATTCCTCCTATACCAGATGGACCCGGATATCTTCACTGCTGCCATCAAATATGAGCTTGAGGAAGCCTTGAGATGGAAGGGAGGAAAGAGGCCTAATAATCTTCAATTGATATAATTCTATGCTGAAGCCCTTCTCTAGCTAGTCCTTGTGCTTTACCTTTGCAGATCTACAGACCACTGAAATGATTTCTGTAAATTTTGGTAAAGGATTTTTTTTCTCTTATTTGATGCTAGAATCTCTGAGATCCATAATCTCATTTCTTACTATCCTATTATGACGTGACTCCTGATTGTATCATACTATAATGCCAGAAAAATCCTAAAGAAAGCTTAGTCCAAGACCCTGTAGAAAGGATTGTAGCTCTGCCCTTGTAGAATCTCCTATCCTTACAAGACTACAAAACAGCAACAGGATGTGCTGATGGTGATTTTTGAATACCCCCTCCAATTTTAGAGTCACCGGGTTTGCTGAAACTTTTTTTTCTTGATCAGCCTGGTGTTCTGAAACTTTAACCATCATAGTTTAGATCCACTGGGGGTGGATTCCAGAAAGAGGTCACGACTGCAAACCTGTCAAAATGTCATTGCTGCTGAGCATAGAGAACTCTGTTCTTGATCTAATCCAGTGAACTGTCATGAGAGAAATAAGCTCCATCAAGCCTTCTATGATTTTCTTTTTGTCAAAATATTTTTTTATTCCTTTCTTCATATATTGACTAAAGGATGGTGTACCTCATATATTGCCAAAGGATTTTCTCCTCTGTTTTTTTTTTTTTTTTTTTTTATCAGCAACTCTAGAAACTTTATTAATATTAAGGAACAAAAAGGTACAAAAAGAAGTTGTTAGGGCAAAGACTCTTTACATCAAAATCCCCCCACACAATTAATATTGAGCCCAAAACAAATGCTGCCTATGAATTCTTTGCTTAGCTAATCCATCTGCCAACCCATTAGCAGACCTCCTAACCCATCTTATATGGATTTGCATATTTCTTGATATTATCTTGAATCTTCTGAAATCATTTCTGAATTGCCATAGAACATCTTCATTTTTCAACCAGCTAACGACTACTTTTGAGTCCCCTTTAACAATCAGCCTTGTAATTCCCATATCTTTAGCTTTTTGCACCCCAACAATAGCAGCCATAAATTCCGCTCTCATTGAGTCACCTTGATCATTAGGTCCTGAGTACAAACCACATATATTCCCATTCTCATCTCTAAACACTCCACCAATTCCGGAAGGCCCTGTATTGCCAAAACTACTTCCATCAAAGTTCATCTTCATCCACCCTCCACTTGGGGGGCACCAGGGCTCCAAGACCTTATGATTCCTAGAGGAAGAAAGGGCAATTGACCTCCAGTTCCAGAAGAAGTCATCCATTGAGAAGTCTTGGAATACTTTCAGTGTTTTCACCTAGTGAGCTGCTCTTACAGTAACAATCTCCACTATTGCCTCCTTATTTCTTTCTCTCTCTTCAAAGATTCTTAAGTTCCTTTCCTTCCAAACTGACCATAGCACCACTAGGATTTTTTCCTCCCAATCTGATACACCCATTGATACCCAAACTGACCATACCACCACAGCTGATACGCCTCACGCCTCGCGTCATGCCTCCGCGTTTTAAAACATTGATAGCAACTGGCCCACTAATCTCTGATACCTTCCAACATCCTTCTCTAGCTCACCTTTTGAAGCATTTATCCTGTGGTTCTGATCAATGGGTGTATCAGCTGCCCTTGCCCCAAGTTTTCCTGTCTCTTGTAGTAAGTCCAAAACATACTTCCTTTGTGAGATGAAGATCCCATGCTTGGATCTTGCCACATCAAGTTCTTCTTTAAGGTATCAATCTCACTCAAATCATTTCCTGTGACTACAATGTCATCCACATACACTATCAAAACCAACACCAGTGATCCCCTCCTTTTCACAGAATATGATCAGATTGAGTTTGAGTATAGCTAAATGCAACCAATGCACTTCTAAATCTCTCAAACCGAACTCTGGGTGATTGTTTCAAACCATATAAAGACTTCTTTAATCTACATACCTTTCCTTTAGCCACATCGCTATAAAAACCAATTGGAAGATCCATAGACACCTCTTGCAGGTTACCATTAAGAAAAGCATTCTTCACATCAAGTTGGAAGAGGGGCCAAGAGTATGTAGTTGCAAGTGATAGGAGAATCCGGACTGAACTCATCTTTGCCACTGGTGCAAAAGTCTCCAAGTAATCTATGCCATAATTCTGAGCGTACCCTTTTGCAACCAGCCTTGCCTTGTACCTTTCTATACTTTCGTCAGCCTTGTACTTCACTCATACTTTTCAAGGTGCCAAGGTGAGGCTAGGTGGCCATGGGGTGCCCAGGCGCCTAGGCGATGGAATTTAAAAATAAGAAGCCAATGGATTTCTACCTCTTCTAAACTAGTTTTTTTTTTGGTTTTATGTATTCTATGCTTTTGTGCTTGTGTTTCTTGTAGTGTTACTTAATGAGAACATGTATTAAAATAAAAGAAGAAAATGAAGAAGAAAAGTAGGGGGTGGAGCCCCTATTCTAGACCTAGAAAAGCTAGTGAAAAGATATTAAAACAAAAGAAGCAATGTGAAGAAGAAAAGAAGAGGCGAAGCCCCTGTTTCAGACACCAATGCTGAGAACAAAAAAGAGCTGGAAAAATACAAGAAATTAAGAACAAAAGAAGGGGGTGGAGCTCTTATTCTAGACCTAGAAAAGTTGGTGAAAAAAATGCTAAAATAAAAGAAGAATATGAAGAATAAAAGAAGGGGCAGAGCCTCTGTTTCAGACACATAATGAGAGAAAAAAAAGCTGAAAACACGCAAAAAAATTAAGAACAAAAGAAGGTGGCGGAACCCCTGTTTTAATCCAATAAAATGATTCAAAAAACTTGGGGAAGAGATACAAAATGAAGAACTGTGGGGGAACGATGGAGGGCTGTTGTTCTCTCCTCTTCCTCTTCCTTGATTCTTTTGTCAAAGTGAAACCCCTCAAAGATTATTTTGTTTTTACTTTCGTCACAACAAAACCTGATAACATGCAACAAGTTCTATTATAAAGACTAAAACCAACCAATAAAATATTATATATTTTATATATATTTTTATTTAATAAATATTATATATTATATATGTGTTTCAGTCCCCTAAGCATGCGCCTAACATATTTTTTCTTGGCGTTTGGGCGAGGCGCTCTTTGAAAAGCGCCTAGTCGCCTAGGCGTCGCCTTGACAACTATGACTTCACTATATAAACCCATCTACATCCGACTGTCTGCTTGCCATCAGGTAATCCACAATCTCCCATGTCTGAATTTTAATCAATGCTTTCATTTTCTCTTGCATAGTTGTCTTCCACTTAGGTTTGGAGAGAGCCTCACTAACATTCCTGGATATAGACACAAAGTCGAGGGAGAAAAGGAATGTCCAATAGGAAGGAGATAATCCACTATAGGAAAGATAGTGTGAGATGCAATGAGTAGTACTCTCTTACCTTTTCGGGTGCAAGGGCCGTACCTGGATCATTTAGGCACCAAACCATCAGTACATTTCCTCTTCCCTTTTTAGTAGTGGTATCAATAGGAACTAAACCATCAAAGGAAGCAAGGGTGTACCTAGATCTGTGTTAGTCGATTATGGAATCTCCAATGAGTCGAAAGGGAATGACGTGGGTTCCTTTGCATCAACCTCCCTGTGTTGTCATGTAAAACACTAAGAGGCAGGATACAATGGAGGTGGCAAAGTGGGTGGAGTAGGTGGGTCAGACACTAGAGTGGACAAAGGAGCTAGAATAGGAAGTAGTGTAGATTGCTCACTTCCTTCCCCAAAACACTCCCCCTGAGAAGAACCCCTTGAGAAAAAGGGCGTGGACTCAAAAAAGGTGACATCCATAGAAACATACCGACTCTCGGAGACTGGATCATAACAACAATACCCCTTGATTTCCTGCATACCCAAGGAAGACACACTTCTTCGCCTTAGGGTCCAACTTTAAGCAATGAGAACTAAGAACATGGACAAAGCATACACATCCAAAAACCCTTAGAGGAATATGGAACATCTCCCCCTCAAGAAAAAGAAGGCTGCACGGAGTGCTATATCCAAGAACATAAGAGGATACTCGATTAATGAAAAAAATTGCTGTAAGAATTGCATCACCCCAAAAATGAGTTGGAACTACAGAGCTCACCATCATGCTTCTTGCTACTTCCACAATATGTCTGTTCTTCCTTTCTGCTATGCCATTTTGTTGTGGAGTGTATTTACAGTTGTTCTAGTGGACTACTCCATGCTCCAATAGGTTTGATACCGAGTTTTTTTTCAAAGTATTCCCTGACATTATCTGATCTAAACACTTACACTCATACCCCAAATTGCGTCAACACCATCTGATGGAACTGTTGAACCAAAAAATGTACCTCATCACATGATCTCATCAAATGTATCCTAGAGTATCGAGAATAATTATACACAAACAGAAGAAAATATCGATACCACCCATAGAAGAAATATGATATGGCCTCCACACATCAGTATGAACAACTTCGAAAACAGAAGAACATCTTTTATTTCTTGCTATAAAGGAATGTCTACAATGCTTTCCAAATTGGCAACCCTTACACTCTAAGCTTACAAACTAACAAACTCAAAACAATTTTGGAAACAAAAAATGCAAAGAAGCAAAAGACAAATGCCCTGATCGATTATGCCAAAGCATAATCTGACCCACTAACTCTATCTCATTGTTCCTGCTGACATGATGACTTTGATGACTGGGAAGCACATCAAGAAGATGGGTTCCATTCACCTCATGACCACTCTCAGTCGTCCTCTTTGATTCTAGATCCTACAAAACACAATTACCCGGAAACCTTCGCTCTAGTAGCCAAGATGAACTCTATCGAAATCCTCCTTTCATTGGCATTAATCTTGATTGGGATCTTCACCAACTGGACATAAAAAATGTATTCTTGAATGGTGATCTAGAGGAGGTGTACATGACTTAGCCTCTTGGTTTTTGTGTCAAAGGTAGCGAGCAGAAGGTGTGCATGGTAAAAAAATCATTATATGGGTTGAAGCAGGCACCTAAGGCATGGCTCAGTAGGTTTCACTTGGCTGTACAACAGATGGGGTTTAAACAATGTCAGTTAGATCATACATAGTTTGTAAAGAAAGGTGAAGGAAAATTTGCAGCTCTAATGATGACATAGTGGTCACAAGTATTGGAAAACTAAAATATAGAAGTTCAAGGTGGAAGATCTAGGTCCCTTATATTATTTCCTTGGGATTGAAGTTGCCCATTCTCAAAAGGGCATCTTTATTTCTCAAAGGAAATATGTCCTAGATCTATTAGAGGAAACAAGCAAGTTAGGAATGAAGCCAATTGATTCACCCATTGACATGGTTGGATGATAGTTAGGGAGAGAAGTTAGGAGTGAAGAAGTTCCAGAGACTTGTAAGGAGACTTTTATATATGTTCATGACCAGACCTAACATTGCTTATGTTGTGGTTGTCCTTAGTTAATTCATGCATATCCCCAAGAGTACACACTTTGAAGTTGTAGAGAGGATTCTTAGATTCCTCAAGTTCCTGGGGTTGGTTTGTTATTCTAGAAGCATGGGCATTTGAAAGTTGAAGTGCATATAGATGCTGACTGAGCAAGAGCAGTTGATAACAAAAAATAAACCAGTGGATATTGGTACTTTTGTGGGAAGAAACTTAGTCACCTAGAGAAGTAAAGAAAAAAAAAAAAAAACCAAAGTTTGGTGGCTAGGTCCAATCCTAAAGCAGAATACAAAGCTATGTCCCATAGAGTTGCTGAAATTATGTGGATAAAGAACCTGTTAGGTGAATTGGACTTGTAGTCGATGGTCCCATGTCACTCTATTGTGACAACAAAGCTGCTATCAACATTGTAACCAATCCAATCCTCCATGACAGGACAAAACACATTGAAGTGGACATGCATTTTATTAGGGAGAAACTTGTGAGTGGAGATGTAAGAACTCCCTATGAGCTTAGAAGAACAACTTGTAGATATCTTAACCAAGGGCCTCCATCACTTGCGACACAATGATTTATGTGACAAGTTGAGCATGATTAACATCTATGTCCCAACTTGAGGGGGAGTGTTAGAATAGTTAGTATTTTGTACTGTACATGCCACAAGGGTAGTAATGTCTTTTTACCTCCTCTCTTCTCCCTTCTCTCTTCTCTCTTCTCTATTGTTGCTACTCTCAAATCTCCCCTCTCTTCTCCTTTCTCTCTTTTGTCTCTTCTCTATTTGTGCTCTATTTTACTGCTAATAAGAAATAAATAAAAATTACAAGAGTTTAGCTTAGATGCCATGTATACCAATAGCATATGATAAATGTGTAGTCAGTTTGGTTTAAGCTCTATTTACAAAGTCAAAACCCGCAACCAAACTGATAAGTCAGGTTCTACAATCAATAAGCTTTTGCTTCTACTTACCAAATCCTATCTAACCTTATGATCATTTCCTTCCTCCCTTGGTTCCCAAAGGAAATCTTTCATTACTTATTCCAACTTCCTAGCTATCCCCTTTGGAATTTTGAATACTAACAAAAAATAGACAAGCAAATTGACTAAGGTGGACCTTATTAGTGTGATTCTCCCTCCAAGAGACAGATAATTTTTCTTCCAAGAAGCAAGTCTGTTTTCAAATCCTATTACAACTGGATTCTAGAAATTTCCTTTCTTAAGGTTATCTCCTAGGGACAAACCTAAATAATTCAAAGATCATTTGGATACCGCACATCTCAAGATACTTGAACAATCTAATACCTCCCCTTCCCCCATGTTTATTCCCACTATACAACTTTTCTTGAAATTCACCTTAAGATTTGACATTTTTTTAAAGAGTTGTACAATAAGTTTCAAATTCCTAATCTAGCTAAAATCACCTCATTCACAAAAAAAAGTACCATGTCATCTGCAAATTGCAAATGAGTAATTGGTATCCCTTCCCTATCAATTCTTCAACCTCTTACTAAATTCCTAGAGTCTACTTTAGAAATCAGTCTCCCAAGGACATCTGCAACCAAGGTAAATAATAAAGGATAAAGAGGGTCTCCTTGTCTTATTCCTCTCAAGGCCAGGAAAAAAATCCATTGTTGTCCCATTCACCAAAACATAATAATGACATGTCCTAACACACCCCATCATCCATTTGCATCACATATCACCTCACCCAAAGCTTACCATCACCTCTAGCAGAAATGACCAATCTAATAAATCATATGTGTTTTTCTAAAACAAGCTTGCAAACCAGTCCTTTCTTTTGCTATTAAAATGATCAACTATTTGTCTCCCTTTCACAAGAGCTCTTTGATTAGGTGCAATAATGGTAGGAAGGACTTGCCTAATCCTAAGAGACTTGGGATTTTGGTTTTCGTAGAGGACTTAGGGATGCTGAAATTGAGTCTCTTTCTTTTTTGCTTGGGTGTCTTAATCAGGTTTGTTTGGATCCCTCTAAGCCAGATAAGAGGGTTTGGACTCCTAGACCCAATGGAACCTTCACTTGTGCTTCTTTTTTCAAGTCCATCTCTCAACTTTCTACTCACCAACCCTTTCCGTCAAAAGAAATTTGGTGTAGGCCAGTCCCCTCAAAAATTATGGCTTTTTGTTGGGAAGTTTTTCATGGGAAAGTAAACACTTTAGACAACCTACAAAAGAGAAGACCTTTTCTCTGTATTTCTCCTAATTGGTGTATCCTCTGTAGAGCTCACGGTGAGGATTGTTACCATCTATTAGTATCTTGTCCCTTTTCTGCAGACCTTTGGGCTTGGCTACTTTCGTTGTTTGGGGGTAGTTGGACTCTACCAGCAGAAGTTCACATGCTCTTCAACCATTCTACCTTTTATTGGCCTACAAAAATAGGGAGAATTATGTGGAGATGTGCCTTTTCTCTGTATTTCTCCTAATTGGTGTATCCTCTGTAGAACTCATGGTGAGGATTGTTACCATCTATTAGTATCTTGTCCCTTTTCTGCAGACCTTTGGGCTTGGCTACTTTTGTTGTTTGGGGGTAGTTGGACTCTACCAGCAGAAGTTCACATGCTCTTCAACCATTCTACCTTTTATTGGCCTATAAAAATAGGGAGAATTATGTGGAGATGTGCTCGTGCTGCCTTGACTTGGACTCTTTGGGAAGAAAGGAATCTCATAATTTTTCAAGATAAGGAAAGGAACAACCAAGATTTGAAAGACTGTGTGTTAAACAGGGCAATACATTGGCTAAAGACCTTGGAAATCTTTCGTCAATTCTCCTTTAATGACATTTGGAGAAATTGGTTAGCAGTAGCAAGGTGCTCATCTTTAAAGGCCAAATCAATTACAAGCTGGTCTCCTCCCCCCGAAGGCTCAATTAAGTTGAACTTTGATGGAAGCAGCATGGGTAATCCAGGATTATCCGGAATGGGGGGTGCTTTGAGAAATGAGAAGGGAGAGATTTTGTTGCTCTACTCAGGTCCTTTGGGAATTGGGAATTCCATCAGGGCAGAACTTTTAGCTGCTGTACAAGGGGTCCAATTTGCAAACCAGTTGGGGGTACAACAACTAATAATCGAGGGGGATTCCAAAGTGGTGGTGGGTTGGTTGAAAAATTCTGAAGAGACTATGTGGCAATACAAGAATGAAATGAAGAAATCTAGTTGGTTGACAAGGAATATGTTGGTCACTGTTACAGTGGGTGGGGAGATCAGCAAATACCTTGTCAGATGTGTTAGCTAAGCAAGGGGTAAATAGGGAAGAATTATTTTGGGCTCAGTTGTGATTCTTGTTTTTCTTTCCTAGTTTACTTGTAAGTTTCAAGGAGGGGCTGCAGCTCGCGCCTCTCACTGGGATGATGTATGAACTCACTCTAATTTGCTTCTGAATCAATAAACTTACTATTATTCATAAAAAAAAAGGACTTGCCTAATCCTAAGAGACAATACCTTAACTATAATTTTGTACAAACTATTCACCATGCTGATTGGTCTAAAGTCTCTCGGATGGACAACATCTCTCTTCTTAGAGACCAAAGCAATGAAAGTGAAATTCAACCCCATATCAATTATTCCCCTTCTGTAAAACTCATCAAAGACAAACAAAATGCCCTCTTCTAGTATGTCCCAACAATCTTTGATAAAATGCCATTGTGAAACTATCTGAACCCAGTGCTTTTGATCCATCCATAGAAAACACCACTTCTTTTATTTCCTCCAATTCAAACTTTCTCTTTAACCACTCTGTAGCTTCTATTTCTAATCTTGCCCACTCCAATCTACCCATATCATTCAATTTTAGGGGCCTTCTGAAAATAGGTTTGCAATGATCTACAAAAGCCCTAACAATCTCATTCTATTGGGTGATGATTGACTTGACCCCTCAACTTCTGATTTTGAAATAAAATTTTCCCTTTCCATTGCCACAACATGAAAAAATTTTGTATTCCTGTCTTCCTCCTTTAACCATTTGTACCTTGATTTTTGCCTCCAACTTATTTCCTCCTTGTACAAGATATCCTCCAACTATTTTTCTTCAAAATCCACTTTTGTTTCTTGTCACCTTCCTCTAGAGATCCTCTTCCTTCAAATCTAGTTCCTCAATTTGGTCAACCACAGTTTGCTTCCTTTCTTCTAGCCTCAAACTCCAACAAGTTCCACTCCTTAATTCTATCCTTTAGATATTGAAGCTTCTTATGGAACCCCATTCATTTCCATTTCACTCTAGGATTACTTTCCATCTACCAATCTTTAACCTTATTAACAAATCCCGATTGGCACAACCACATATTTTCAAATCTAAATGGAGATGGCACAACATTTCTTCGCTCTTCTTTATAGATCACTGTAGTTCAATGGTATGATATTACCCCTGGAAATGCTCTAGAAATCAAACCTCCCCAATGCTCTTCCCAATCTAGTGAAAATAGGATCCTATCCAACTTAGAGCAGATTGGATTTGTTTGGACATTAGTCCAAGTAAAGTTACTATGTAGAAGTGGGTGCTCCTTGAGCTCAAAAAGTATCCACGAATTGTTTATTTCCTCATACTTGTCATCACCCTCTGTCTTGAATTATTGGTTTCTTCCGTGAATCTAATTACATTAAAATCTCCTTATACGCATCACGATCCCTTCGACAAACCCCTAATATCCCCCAATTCTTCCCACATTTCTTTCCTCTCCCTATAGTCATTGGGACCATGCACATTTTTCAAACACCCATTCAAATCCATTCTCCTCCCATCTGAATTTTAGAGGCATTGAGAATTTACCTATTAGCTCCTTAAAACTTACTAATACATCAATTTTCCATAATGTCACTATGCCCCCAGAAGACCACCACAAAGGTGCCATTGCCTAATTAATCCCCCTAGCCTTCCAAACACTTCTATCCCATATGCTATGAAAATCTTTTCCTCGCACTCCCTAGACCTCTAACGTTCCTACTAACTATTCTCATTTTAATCTAACCTCTTAGCTCCTTCTACCGCTGATCGCTATTGATTCCCCTTCCTCCTTTCCTCCTTGTAATCAATTTTTTATCTCCCTTAAACATCCCTTCTTAATCTTTCAATGCCACTCAACTTCCTTTTCCTCACCTTAATTTCCTCCTTTTTTATGAAGACTTTTAGATCATTTGGATCCTTTAATTTACATCTAAGTTTTTCAAATCTATTGCAGATTGAGTTCTAGCAAGGTTCAAAATTTCGATACAATATGCCTTGTATCGGGCGTATCATTTCGTATCAGTAGCTCCCCGAAATCAATTAGGCAAAATCTTCAAAGGATGGATTTCATTAGTAACAAGCTGGGGCTTTATGATATTTATGCTCCAACTTGAGGAGGAGTGTTAGAATTATTGACAGCAGGATTTGTTTGTCTCTTTTTCTCTTTTATATTGCCTAAGTTTGGGCAGAATTGTAACTGTACATCATATTATAGTAATAAATAAAAGTGGGTGGCAGTTATGAGAGAGTTTGAGTTTGACCTCTCTTAGGCCGAAATCTTTTTCTTTTCCCCCACTCTTTCTCCCTTCCTTTCTCTCTATTTGTTCTTAATTGGACTGATATACAGGTACTTCCCTCATGTTTTATCCTTATTTTAAGAACTTTCTAAGGCAAATCACAACTTCAATAATATCTATGTTAAATATGTTCATATATATGTAATATGTGCTGCATGGGCACTATGGTCCTTTTGTATTCTCTTTATTATCAAGTTATGTGGCCCTAATATATATTGAAGATCTGGGATGAGAGCTTTAGGAAGTGCGAAGGAAAGAAGGTTGATTAGGGAAGCTCTTAGAAAGGAGAAGCTGGTTGTGGTGTTATTGCAAGAAACGAAACTCCGGGAGATCGACAATAGATGGATTTGGAGGATATGGGGTGCAAGGGGTTTGAGTTGGGTATTTGCACTGTCTTTGGGAGACTCTAGAGGAATTCTCACTGTGGAAGAATGACGATTTGGAGGGCCTGGAGGAGTTAATAGGACAGTTTTCAGTATCAATTAGAGTTAGAAGAGTGAAAGATGAAAAGGAATGAGTGTTGACAAATGTCTATGGTTCAAATTCTTATAGAGAAAGGGCTCTTTTCTTGGAGGAGTTAAGTGTAGTTAGGGGTCTGTGGGAGGGAACCTTGTGCCTAGGCGATGACTTCAATGTAATATGGTTGTTTGGCGAAGACAAATAACCCAAGTCATTTGTCAACACTCATTCCTTTAAAAAAAAAAAAAACCAAGTCAAAGTATTACCAAAAGTATGAGGAAGTTTAATGAGTTTGTGGATTCTTTTGAATTGAAGTATCTCCCACTGCTACAAGCCGAGTACACCTGGTCGAATTTTTAGGGCTCTTTGATCTACTCTAAGTTGGATAGGTTTTTCGGTAGATTGGAAAGTGATGTGGGAGAACTTGACATCCCGAGCTTTGCCTTGAGTAACCTTAGATAACTGCCCTACTTGCCTAAAACAAGGAAACTTGTTAGGTGGCCATCCACATTCAGGTTTGAAAACATGTGGTTGGAGGACACCACCTTTGTGGAGAAGGTCAAATCTTGGTGGCAAGAGTTAGGTGGTAGAGGTTCGAAGAAAGGTGTTGGTTTCTTGGGGATGTTAAAGAGACTAAGGGAGAAAATAAAAGCTTGGAATAAGGAACTCTTTGGTAAAGTGGAGGAATCTTAGGCAAGAATCAACACCTTTATGAATTTTAGGGAGAGGAGTTTTGCCCTCCTAGATCTTCAGTGGGATAGTGTCTGAAGCCTTGTCAGCAGCCTTGGAGAATATCTTTACCCTTGAAGAATTAAAAGAAGTTGTTTTTTCGATGGATAGATCAAAAGGCCCAGGACCAGATGATTTCTCCTTGGCCTTTTATTAGGAGTGTTGGGACTTCATCAAAGGAGATTTGTTGAAAGTATTCAATGAGTTCCTTCATGAAGAGGAAATCTCTCGAGGAATAAAGTCAACTTTCATTGCCCTAATCCCTAAGGAGGCAAAAGTTCTAAAGGATGTTACTAAAGGTGACTTCACTGTTTCAAGGAGGCTTTGTTGAAGGGAGACAGATTACTGATCACATTTTGGTGGCAAGTGAATAGCAAAAAAGAGGAAGAGGAGAGGAAAGGGGTTGGTTTGTAAATTGGACATATAAAGTCTTATGATTTCATTCATTACTTTTTTCTCCTTGAATTACTAGAAATTGGGTTTGGGTGAATGATGGAGGATGTGGATTGTTTGAGCTTAGTGCACTACTTAATCTTGATTATTGGTGTGGCTAGAGACTTGTTTTCCAGCAAAGAGGTTTGAGACAAGGGGATCCTTTATCTCCTTTTTCATTGTAATTGTTGAAGTTCTAAGTATGATGATTGTGAAGGTTAATTGGGATAACCTTTTTAGAGGGTGAAGGGTTGGAAGGCTTGAGGTGGTAGTCACACACTTGCAATTTGAAGATGACATCATTTTATTTTGTGAGGGACACAATCAAGAAGATATAAGAAATTTAAGAGAACTCATCCTCTTCTTGGAATCTGTCTCTGAGTTGAAGGTGAATTCAGGAAAAGGTTGTATAGCAAGGATCAATCTGGAAGAAGTTTTGAATATGCTAGCTGAGATCCTGGGGTGTGAGGTTAAATAATGGCCACTGGAGTATCTAGGACTACCGTTGGGAGGGAATCCAACATCAGAAGTCTTTTGGAAACCAGTGATTGAGAGGTTTAGGAAGAAATTGGTTTAGTTGAAGAGGAACTACTTATCTTTAGGAGGGAAAATTTCTCTGATTAGGGTAACCTTAGCTAACCTACTAGTATATTTCCTATCTACCTTTAGGATCCTAGCTAGGATAGCCAGTCGACTAGAGAAGTTGATGAGGGACTTTCTTTGGGAGCCTAGGGATGAGAAAAGGACAATCTAGTAAAATGGGAATAAGTTAGCAAAACAAAGGAGAAGGGAGGACCAGGAAAAGGGAACCTAATTCATAGGAGCACTTGGTTGGGATGCAAAAGTGGTCAGTTCCTCAACTTCGAACTCTGCCTGGAAAGCAATACAAGAGGTATATCCAACCTTTATCAATCTTACCAAGTATGATGTGGGATGTGGATCTATGGTACTCATTGGTATATCCAAACTACCTATGGCTACCTGACCTTTATTCAATGCCGAACTACAACCTTTCTCATATTTCATTTACTTTTCTTCATCAAGTTCAAGTTGGGTTTAAGAGGGGGTTGAGGGATAATGAGTGTGAGGCCCTTATTCAACTGGTAGACAAACTTCATTTAGTTATTTATTTATTTTTTGGTTCAATCTATGAGGACACCAGAGTTTGGTTAATCACTTCTAATGGTATCTTCACTTGTGCTTCTTTCTTCAATACTCTTGCGCAACCTCCTACAGGGGGGTGAGGGGTGGGGGAAGAACTTCCTGGTAAAAGAGATATGGAGTAAGCCCATTCCACCCAAAGTTCAAGCATTGTGTTGGGAGGTTTTTCTTGGTAAGGTGAACACTTGTGGCATGCTTCCAAAAGGGAGGCCAAACAAATGTCTCTCCCCTCGTGTGTTTTCTTTGTTTTTATTTTTTTGATAGGTAAATAAATTTTATTAAAACCCGAAAAACATCAATACAATCAGCTGGGGGAGAGGTGAGAGATTCACCTCAACTAGCAGCAAAGAAGAAATAGGAAAAATAAATTACAACTGAGCCCAGAAAAGCTGATCCCTATTACCCCCTGCTTGGCTAGAAAGTCGGCCAACCCATTAGCTGATTTCCTGTGATATTGAAACATCATTGATAGATTAGCAGTGAGTGATTTAATCTTCTTCCATCATCCCTGAATTTCCAAATAACAGTCTCTGCATTAGCCAGCCCACTACAATCTTGGAGTCCCCTTCCACAATTATCTTGTTCAAGTTTAACTGTCTAGCCATTTTTAAACCTTGGACAACTGCTAACATCTCAGCTCTTATTGAGTCTCCCACACCTGCTGCTCCAGAAAACAGAGCCCACATGCCCATCTTTGTTCCTAAAGACCCCCCAATCCCAGAAGGGCCTGGATTTCCAAGGCTACTTCCATCAAAATTAAGCTTTAAGTATTCGTTCTCAGGAGTCCAAGAAACAACAGTTATATTGCTTCTAGTTGAACTAGCAGCCACCTGGCCCCAATTACTCTTCCTCTCTTCTTAGGCCATCGAAACATGTTTGGGTCAAACAAACCTCACCTCTAACAGTAATGTCCACCTGCTTCCAAAGAGAGAAGAAACAACCCCAGATTTTTGCAACAAAGGGACAAGAGACCAATAAATGGAAACAATCCTCTCCATTTGCCTTGCACAAAATTCACCAGTTAGGGGACAAGCAGAGATAAGGTTTCCTTTTTTGAAGATATCTATAGTATTGATTTTCCCATGAAACACTTCCCAGAAAAAAACACAAATTTTAGGGGGAATGGGGTTGCAGTAGAACTCCTTGAAAGGTACAAGGAGAACCTAGAAAGTGGAAGAAAGAGAGCTGAAAAAAGAGGCGCAAGTGAAAAGTCCTTACGAGTGTGGAACCCAAACGCATTTGTTAGACTCAAAGAAATCGAAAGAAGCTTTTCCTAGAACCTTGATGTAATCTTAGTTATGTGCTGCAAGGGCACTTATGTCTTTTCAATTATTATTTTTTTATCTCTTATGTTGTCGCCCTATTATTTAAATTAAAAGTCTGGCGCCACCAGAATAGAACAGTTCGATCTCCATCTTCTCTTCTCGTCCTTCTCTTCTTCCTTCTTCTCTTCTCTTCTCTTCTCTTCTTCACTCTTGAATGAAATCATGGTATCAGAGCAGGACAGCACTCTGTAAAAAGTTTTTTTATTTGATTGAAGATCTTACAAACCACATACCTGGACTGAGAGTGAGAAAACTTGTTCAACCTGCACTGAGAACAGAAACTGAGAAGAAAGATCCAACTCAGAGATTGGCGGATGATTGACTGAGTTTTTTCTAGAGGTCGGTGGCTGTTTTCTTCTTCTCTCCCATTCTTCTCTAGACTGTAACTTCCAAAATCAGTCGAACTGATCAGGAACCTTGACTGAAGTTCTCTTTTATCACTGGCTCTTGGTATTGTTACCAAGAACATCCTAAAATCTGCCCTAGCCGAATGGTGTAGGCGTGTTTAATGACCTCTGTAGGTCGGTGATCCAAAACTGTGTGGGTGAAGAACCTGTGTAGGTCATGTGTGACCTGGTTCAGATGAAGAATTACATCAGCAGAAGTGTAGATGTTATGTGTGGCTTAGACTATCCCTTGTGAGGTTGGATAGACCTGTAAATCTGTGACAGCAGGTGCTGTGTTTTTGTGGCTGCATTTGGACCTGAAACCTTCAGTGGGGGTTGTGTGTTTGTGAGTGTGTGAACTGCGGGAGGAGGGTTGTAGGTCTGAAACTTCTGCTAGCTGCCTTGGTTATGGCCTCTAAAGACTCTGCAACTTCTGGAACCTCTTTTAACCAAGGAGGAATGAACAACAATCTTGACTCTGTGAACTTTCCAACGACCATTACTCCCTTAGATGGCAGAAATTATTTGACATGGTCTAAGGAGATGCGGCTGTACATCACAGCCCGGGGTAAGACATGGTATATCAATGGAAAAGTGAAGGAACCTAGGACCGGTACTGCGATTATGGTAAGTGGGACCAGGAAAACTGCATGATTATGTCATGGCTTTGGACTACTATGCTACCATCAGTTAAGCAAAATTTTATGTGGGCTGAGAAAGCCAAGGAAATTTGGGAACAAGCAAGGTCAACTTACTCCGAGCAGAGACACTATGCTAGAATCTATCAATTGCAAGGCGAGTCAGCAACATGCAAACAAGGGGAAAGAAACTTATCCACCTACTACTCTACCCTTACATCTATTTGGAAAGAGTTAGATTACTATCAGAACATCGACTGGGAGAGTGAAAAGGATGCCAAAGCTTACAAACAGTTAGTGTCACAGCAGCGGATGTTTGCGTTTTTGTTAGGGCTTAATCCTATGTATGAACCCATTCAAGTTCAAATTTTGGGCAGTAAGGACCTTCCTTCTATCTAAGAGGTGTATGCTTTGGTCCAGTCCGATGAAAGTAGAAAATCTCCGAGGGAAAGACCTTTGTTTTAGCTGCAAGAAGTAATACCAATTCAGTGAAAAGGGCAGATGGTCAGAAAAGGGTTGATGATAAAGATAAACTGTGGTGCACTCATTGTTAGATATCCCGACACACACAGGAGACATGTTGGGGATTGCATGGAAAGCCAAAGTGGGCACAAGGCCTAAATAAGAAATCAGCTCAAGAACATAACAAGAAACCAAATCAGAAGAGGTACACCTCGACTAACTTGGCTTCTCATGAGTCGCAGAGTGGAGGAATTACTGTGAACTCTTAGGATTGCCCCCCTAGGTATGATCTCAAGGAAAATATTATCTTTTCCTTCCATGACCATTTGGAACAATATGGTTGGGCTCTCACACAAGTAGATTCTGGACCCACTCCTTCAACCTCCTTTGCTTCTACCTCAGATAACTTAGCTTTTGCTTTCCATGTGTCTACTGATACCTCCAAATCTCCATGGATTATTGATTCTGGTGCTTCCAATCACATGACTGGTAAGTCAACCTTTTTTCAATCATACACCATTCTTTCTGGCAAAGATAAAGTGAGGTTAGCCGATGGATCCTTCTCCTCCATTGCTGGTCGGGGATCTATATCTTTGCCATTCGGCTTACCTCTATCTAATGTTTTACATGTTCCAAAACTGCCTATTAAACTACTCAGTGACCTTTTTTCCTCAATCCTGTGTCTTTTAGGATTTGGCCTCCGGGAGGACGATTGGTAAAGGGAACATGGTGAATGGTCTCTATGTGCTGGAGAATAAAGTTGGTCTTGCGGTGGTACAAAAGTCAAGGTCGGGATTAACAAGGTTCAATAGGCACAGAGCATCCTGAAACTGTGCAACCTATGCCATCAAACTCTCAGGGGTTGGATCCATCACCACATCCAGGTACTATTGTTCCAGTTAATGCCCCTGAACCTATTGATATTGATACTTCTAATTGTGATCTGGACCTTCCTATTGCTAAGAGGAAGGGTGTCAAATCATGCACCACACACCACCCAATGACTCACTCTTTATCCTATGAGAATGTTTCACCCTCTTTTCGTGCATTCCTCTATGCTATTGATAGCGTTTCCCTTTCCAAAAGTGTTGTAGAAGCTTTACTTATTCCTGAGTGGACAGATGCAATGAAGGAGGAGATCATTGCCCTTCACAAAAATGGCACGTGGGATTTGGTAGATCTTCTTGAGGGAAAGTACCTGTGGGGTGCAAATGGGTATTCTCTGTGAAACATAAGGTAGATGGCACAGTGGAAAGGAACTTGTATGGAGTTGATTATGCGGAAACCTTTGCACCTGTAGCAAAAATGAATTCTACCCGAGTTCTCCTTTCTTTAGCAGCAAATTTAGATTGGGAGCTTCATCAACTGGACATTAAAATTGCCTTTTTGAATGGTGACTTAGAAGAAGAAGTGTACATGACCCAACCTCCAGGTTTTTGTGCTAAGGGAAATGAGCAGAAAGTCTACAGATTGAAGAAATCTCTATATGGCTTGAAATAGTCTCCAAGGGCCTGGTTTAGTAGGTTCCACAAGCCAGTAAAACAGATAGGCTTTATGTAGTGCCAGTCTGATCACACACTCTTTGTGAAGAGAGAACAAGGAAGAATGACAGTTTTAATTGTGTATGTCGATGACATTATTATCACCTGTGACTGGGACTCAAAGATACAGAGATTGAAGAGATTCTTGGCTACTCAGTTTGAAGTGAAGGATTTGGGGCCTTTACGTTATTTCCTTGGAATTGAAGTTGCCCGCTCAAATCAAGGTGTCTTCATCTCCTAGAGGAAATATATTCTAGATCTCTTGAAAAATACAAGGAAGCTTGGAGCAGAACATGTTGACACTCCTATAGATGTAAACCACAGACTTGGGGATTGCAGTGATGAGCCCATAGCAACACAAAGCAATATCAAAGATTGGTGGGCAGACTTCTGTACCTATCTATGACAAGGCCTGACATTGCATATGCAGTGGGAGTCCTTAGTTTATGCATGCTCCTAGGACCACACACTTGGAGGCAGCATATAGAGTTCTTAGATATTTAAGAAAATTCCCTGGGACTGGACTCTTATTTGAAAAACATGGACATATGAAAGTTGAGGTTTACACTGATGCAGATTGGGCTGGTTCTATGGATGACAGGAAATCCACTAGTGGCTATTGTGCCTTTGTTTGGGGAAATCTTGTTACTTGGAGGAGTAAAAAACAAAGTGTGGTGGCCAAATCGAGTGCAGAAGCTGAATACAGGGTCATGTCTCGTCGTGTGGCAGAACTTCTATGGATAAAGAACCTCTTGGGTGAATTGGGCTTTCCTTTCAGTGACCCTATGTCAATCTATTGTGACAATGAGGCAGTCATCAACATTGCAGCTAATCCTGTTCTCCATGATAGAACTAAACATATAGAGGTTGACAAACACTTCATCAGGGAAAAATTGGAAAAAGGAGAAGTTTGTACTCCCTACATCAGCTCTGAGAAACAACTTGCAGACATTCTTACCAAAGGATTAAACTCCATGTGGCACTATAATCTTTGTGACATGTTGGGGATGATTGATATCTATGCCCCAACTTGAGGGGGAGTGATTCTTAGTTATGTGCCGCAAGGGCACTTATGTCTTTTCAATTATTTTTTTTATCTCTTATGTTGTTGCCCTATTATTTAAATTAAAAGTCTGGCGCCGCCAGAATAGAACAGTTCAATCTCCATCTTCTCTTCTCTTCCTTCTCTTCTTCCTTCTTCTTCTTCTCTTCTCTTCTCTTCTCCACTCTTGAATGAAATCAAACCTCTAGCAACAGAGCCATCTCTCTAACCTCACTATCTCTCAGACCCCTTCTAAAACCGAAATCCCAATTAGGAGACTAAAAATAGACTTCTTTTTTAACAAAGAAATACAAAACAACGAAGGTAAAAGATCTTTCAAAGCACAATTACCAATTGAAATGTCCTCCCAAAATAAAACAGAGTTCCAGAGCAAACATCATATGTAATAGACTTCTTTTTCAAAGCACAATTACCAATTGAAATGTCCTCCCAAAAGAAAACAAGCATCTAGAATGGAGTCACCAAAGTTGCCCTTGCAGAGATACCAACATCCCAACCATTTTCTAAAACACTGTGAATGCTAGCCACCACTTTACCCCACAGCCTTTCCCTTTCAAGCGGCCATCTCCACAACCATTTCCTAATAGAGCTGTGTTTTTCTTTGCTAGATTCTCTATTCCCATACATTGAGACATGATATTTACAAGAGACAAGATCAAAGCACTAGGGTCAAGCTTACTATGAGTAGGAGACAAATCATGAACGAAACAACAACAACCAAACACACACATAGGAATAGAGAACAAAGAAGCCTTGGAAACAAAAGTTGATGTGGGGCCTTGTACTCTAACAACCGAGATGGCATATGGTTGTTGATATATGCAGTAGATATAACAACTTCCATATAGAAACATTTGGATACATGCATATGCAACAACAATCCATGGGTAACCTCAAGTAGATGACGATTCTTCCTTTCTACAACACCATTTTGTCGAGGTATTTTAGCACAAGAATTTTGATGGAGAGACCTACATGAAGCAAAGAACTACATGAGATCACTATGAAAATACTCTTTTGCAATGTCTGACTAGAAAATGTGAATCTCAATCTGGAATTGGGTAAACACCATTTGTTGAAAATCTTTTACAAGCTTTGGCACCTCATCTTTAGATCGCATTGGATAAACCCAATTATATAATAGTCATCAATCAATGTAATAAAGTACTTATAACCAATTTCAAAAGGCAAAGTAACAGGGCCCCAAACATCAGAGTAGACAATATGAAAGGGAAAATCAAAACTTTTATTTCTTAATGAAAAAGAACATCTACAATGTTTGCTCAACTGATATGTCTGACACTACAAATCATTTATTGACAGACTTAAATAATTTTGGAAACATAATTTTTAACGACTCAAAGGACAAATGACTAAGACGATGATTGTGCTATAAATAGGCTTGACTCTTACTAAACAAACACAAAGACTCTATAGCCACAAAACCAGCTTTATTCTCTAACACGTAGAGACTATCCACCATATTGTTGTACCAACCATCCTCCTAGATGTCAAATCGTAAATTGCACAAGAAAGGGAAAAGGTTGCTAAACAATTTAAGGGCTGAGTAATGCTACTAATGGAAAGTAAATTAATAAGACAAAAGGAAGGAAGATGGTTCCTTGATTGGCTATGGTAAAAAACCACCCATAAGCCAATCTCACCTTATCCTTCTTGGAGAAGAGATTATAAGCCTAAAACAAATGGGACATTCTAGTCATGTGATTCGAGGCCCTAGAGTCAATTATACAAGGAGATTTAGATGTATGGGTCCTATTGGATGACACTGGAAAGCAATGGCAAAGTTACCTAGTGTAGGCACAAAAGAGGTAGAGAGAGTAGGACCAGAATCCATCTACGAAGTATCATACGATACAACTCGAAATGATCACGAAAATAATTGATGATCTCTTCCTTGGGATCGGAACCTAAAGGATGTTCCTGAGGTACAGTGGGGCTAGTGGTCTCTTGTGAGGCCATATTTGCAAAATTATACTTCTTTTGGTTTTGCTAGATTAACTTCTTATTTTGATCAGATGCTGATCTTTTACTTAACTCCTGAGCCCACTTTGGCTTCCCATGAAAATCCCGACAAGTCTCTCTAGCATAGTTGTCAAGGCAATGCCTAGGTGACAAGGTGCACTTGGAGGTTCGCCTCATCTAATCACCAAGCAATTTTGTACTTTCTATAATAAAATGCATTTGTGTTCTTTATTTTTTGAGATTATAATTATAAAATAGACATTGTTAAACTAAAATATTCATTTTGTGTGTTTATATACTAATTTCTTTTTATTATTTTCTTATTTGTTAGGGTTTAATTATCACACACATTGCTAAATGTTGTATTGAAATTGAACCCCAAAGATTTCAAAACCTGAACTAATAAGGAATAACTTGAAAATTTTGTCTAATCAACACATTTTCCTATAACAACAATAAGGGTTCAGCCCCTATGTTTTTTGAATTTTCTTTTCCTTCTTTTTATTCTCATGAATATGTTGATTCTCTATACTTTAACATGAACTTTATACTTTTATTATGAATAATTATTAAGGTAATATGGTTATGGTACACCTTGGGAACTACCCTAGGATCTATGTTCTTTTACATAAAAATGTCCATCGCCTAGGCAATGCCTCGGCGCCTCCCTAGGTGTCTAGGAGTCAAGGCACCCCTTGTCGCCTAGCCTCGCCTTGGCACCTTAAAAACTATGTTCTCTAGTGTGCCTAGACCATTGATAGTCCAGTGAGTGAACCAAATTTTATCCTTATCCTCTATCCTCTTCTAACCATTACCTTCTTAAAAGAGTTTCCACCTTTTGTATTTACACTTCTTGGACTGAAGGGAGATCTTTACTTCCTAGGATTTGCACCTTCATAGATTCACAGATAGGATTCAACCCCAAAAGGAAAGAAAGCAGCTGTTGTTGGGAAACCAGAGATTTGTTGGCTTTGGCATCTGCATCACATTTCCATTCCATTTTCTAATAATGATCTGACTCATTCCAAATTGAAGTTAGATCTGAATACTATACTACAAGACTTCTCTCCCCCTGTTTACATGTCGAAGATGCAGCTTGCAGCTAAATAGGTGGACTTTGCTTGTTCCCAGACAAGCATTGATCCCATTTATCATGTTCAGCACCCCCATACTTCAGTTCCTTAACCTTCCCATTAATGTATCCTATCATCCCTCTTGCAGTGATATAGAATAGAGTTTAATCTCCTTCGACCACTCTAGATAAATTAAGGCCATCTACAGGGATAACAGCCATGGGGAAATTCATATCCACTCCCCCACTCAGTCCATTGTGACTAGAAGAAACACCAGAGATAACTGTATCCTTTGAGGACATGGTGAACTAATTAGACTTCATTGTTCAGTTGCAAGAAAAAAATTGTTCACAACCACAAAACCACCAATTCTACCACATGACAGCACTGTACAGGTCAGCCACTTCAAACCACACACTGATCTATACAGAACAGCACTACCGGAAGGCAATGGACTATGCGGCAGTTCCAGACACAGGACAGGGCAAAACTACTATTGGACAGGCCCTACGTTCACAGTGACTCCATTCTAGATGCCACACAGTCATCACAGTCACCAAAAAATTGTATCTAACTGCTATTACAACAAGGAAAGATCATACCTGATCTACAGCCCAATACCTGGGTGCAGAAAAGGATCACTCAATCCATGCAAGTGTTGGGAAGCTACAAAACCTTCACAACATTCAGCCACCACAAATAAAAGATTTTATCTTGGTACACGACCAAGAAAAGGAAGAAAACATGTAGGACTGTTCTCAGATCAATCTGATGTAGTTTTCCAGTGATCGAACTGGAAATCAACAAGAAATAAGAAGAGAAACTGGATCGATCTGTCTTCTGGTCCACAATATCTTCTCTGATACCATATTTTCTTGATTAAAATAAGAAAAAATGAGAGGAGAAAAGAAGAGAGAAGAGAAGGGAAGAGAGGAATAGAGGAATAGAGAAGCGAAGGTTAGAGTCAAAAGTTGTGCTGGCAGTGCATATTCTAGCTTAAAAGCTTTATTCCAAAACTGAAACTTTGAGCCCCAAAACTACCAAACCCTTTTTTGAAAGCCACCCCCTCTTCTACCTCTTCTTACTCTTGTCCTTTCTTGTATATACCTTTACCCCTAAAGGCTTCTCTAGAGTGGCTTTATTTTTCTTCTTTTTAGGCAAATCCTCTAGTTCCATTGAGCTCTCTCTAATTTCCTATTCTCCCTTCTCTCCCACTGCCCTCTCATTTCCTAACTCCAAGTTTGTCAGGTTAACTGGTTCCAAAACAAGTAGCTTCTCTTTCTCCCCTTCATCCCCCAACTCCCCTACAGCCAAGACGATTCTACACTTTATGGTGAAAATAATTTTCAGCATCCATAGGCTTTTGAACTAAGGTTGGCTCTGCAACCACAGAGGAGGACACAAAGCCGACAGTATTAGTATTGGATTAAGAAGAGAAAGTGGACAAATAACAGAGGAAGGAAACACTGAGTAGGGAACTCCCTGTACAACACTTTTGTAAGCTACATCCTTGGCAAGCACAAGCTGGTCGGAATCATTCGAAGGTGAAGTCTAAGCAGCCTCATGTGGGTAGGGATCTTGTGCTACTTCAGTCTGCAACAGGTTGCACACATGAACCCCATTGTTCTGTACCATCCTTCGGCTCGAGGTAGGGTTGTCTAAGTTCTTCCTCTCAAACACAGGCAAAACCATTTCACAATCTACAAGGACCTCTTTGGTACCCAAATCCTCATCACCCAGCTTCTTTTGAGCCTAAGTGGATTTGAGGCTACTTACGCTGGAAGGTTGATATACTTCCTCATCACCCTCAAACTACACATCTTCCTAGTTGTTATCTGCACCAGATTCCCCTCTATCTTCTTTGTTAAACTTTGGGTTAAGTCATTCAGGATTAGTGGAATTTTCATCTACTACCATTCTCCAAGCTAGATTGTTGATTGTCTGGCCACCTGAGAATTTCTGGTGAACACTGATGGATTGGGAATCTGGCTTTACTAGGCTCTCTATCGTCATTGCAGCGATCAGGTGGGAGTTCTTACCCATCGAGGGGGACGATGATACACCCTTCTTAGCATCCCCTATTGGTCCAAAAGAGCAAGGCACGTGACTCTTTAAAGAGTCACAGGCCTTACAAGGAGTGCTTGAACCCCTTCACTTAAAACTACTAGTTGAGTTGACCCGGCCCACTCCCCTACCCGCCTCTCAACACCCTTAAAATTTGAATTTGGTGCCTGTCTATTTGGCTTGTTAGACACGACAGCCTTTTCTAACACAATTTCAGCATAAGTCTTCTTTCTTGCCATCTGATCTTGAATAGAATAAATCCCAAACTTCTAGTTTATGGAAACCTATTAGAAACCTTTCCCCATGGGGAACGATTGGGTTTCCTCCTTTGGGAACCTAAATTCTTTATGCTTTGACCAAGTGTCCACCATGTGGCACCAACAAATTTTCTCTTCAGTGCCACATGTCACCCACCCTTCCACATCACCTTCTTCCTCCCTTCTTCCACCCCAGAGTAATGCTTCGGCTTTCAAAGCAACCCAAACTTTGTACCAACAACCTTCTATTAGCAGATGCAGGACTGTTGGAATCACTTCCCTTTTCACACCAACAACTCTGATTCTTGCTGCACTCAAATCTTTTGTATTGAAAGCTTCTAATAATCCTCCTAACGCCACTGCAACTCTGTGCAATGTAGCTTCTATCCACAGATGGAACAGCAAGCCACATAGTTTAATTGTGAAAGCTCCTTCAAGAATCATGACCTCATTTGACAGGGGACACCAACAATGTATTGGCACCACACTACACCCTTGTTGGTTTCATCTGTTGAAGTCTCCAATGCCTTGTTCCCAACATCCAGCAGAGCCTTGCCCTATTCAAAAGGCCTTCTTTCCCACACCTTTAATACCTTCAAGAGATAATTTTGGTTCACATGGTAAAAATCAAAGCGAGTCTATAGGATCATTAATATTTGATTTCTATTGTACCCCTGTCCTGGAACCTGAGACTTGTTCCTTTGCTTCCTTCTCTTATAATCTCTTTCCTAAAGCTTCATCTCTTACCCCTGACCTTTCATTCATTATCCTCATGTCCTCTGTTAAAACTAGAAAAATGTTGTAAAGCTTCCCCCACTAGTTTCCAGCCCCCGCTTTGCTTCTCTTCTGGAAAGCACACCAGCCTTTTCTTCCATGGCTAAAGAACCCAACTAGTGTCACATATGCTCCATTTTTGTTTTCCTTTACCTCTGCCCATAGATGGTATTTTCTTCTTTGTAGGAGACTGTCCAATTCACCTGCCTCTGTGAATGGATAGCTCCTTCTAGAAAAGCTTTGAACCATAAGGTAGCTTTACTCCTCCAACAAAATTGTTGCTTTCGAGAGTTCATTGAGTTTCAATACAACTCTTTTGGTGATGATTTCATCCAGCACAAACAACCTTGACTCAATTCTAAGTTTCTCTCTCCACCTTCCAATGCGAACAAAGCATCTCTCTTCACCTTCCATTTTGCTTTTGTTGTATCTTCTGGGATGCTTTTATTTTATGAAATCTGATTTCTCTTAGTTATATCAGATTTGTGGTGATTGATTTAAGACTTGTTCTATTAGTTTAACTTTCTATAACACTAGCTCTTGTTGTTTTCTTGCTGTAATGACTTCAGGCAAAAGGGAATTATTGTTCGTCAAATTTGATGGAGGGAATTATACTCTATGGAAGTTCCACTTCTAGTTTTATGTTGAGGGCCAAGGACTTTGGGGTTATGTGGATGGTTCGGTGGCCAAGCCTGATGAGTCTAGTAGCAAAGGGTTAAAGCAGTGGAAGATAGACAATGCAAGAATAGCTTCATCTATCCTTGGTTTGATGAAACTAACGTAGCTATTCGGATGAGGGACCATAAGACAGGATATTTTTTAATACATGGAGAAGGTCTACCAACAGTCCAACCTATCTAGATAAACCAAATTGAAACGAAAATCTTCTTACCAACAGTCCTAGAGTATTACTTGTTGTGTCAGGACTATGGAGGAACATTTTGACAAAAGGAAGATCATGCATTTACGACCTTGTTGGATTTTTCTAGGTTTTATATAGGGGGCGGTTTGGTTTCTGGGAGTATTTGAGCTCTCTAGAGTGATCGACTCACTTTTCTCTCTGGTGGGAGAAGAGGGATTTCTCTTTGGATAGGCTTTTCTCCTTCCAGAAGGGTATGTTGCCCTGATATGTCCTGAAAAGTTCACACACAATTCTCAGACACAAGGCAAGAACTACAGAACTCAAATAAAGAGAAACTGATATTCATTTAGAGGCAAACATTAACAGTAGGTCGGTTCTTCGAGAGACCACTGGCTCTCCCAACACTCAAAATATTCTTCACTCCAGAAAACATCCCCCTCCCCATCCCCCAAAGACCCTTCTTATACTCTTCTGACAGCATAACAGACTCCTCCCCCATAAATGCCCAGCTGGCCTAATTATAAATGCCCAACACTCTTCTTATTCATAACTGACATAGCTATAAATGCCCCAAGACTCTTCTTATTCCCTTCTGACTTCCTCTATAAATGCCTAGCTGGTAAGTCCCATGTTTTCAATTATTTCCCCCCCTTAACTGATTGCTGCCCTTTCCTCTTCCTAGCATACGTAAGGTTAATTGGGGGCCTATCATACCCTTGTGTGTGAGATCAATTTGATCTTGGGGGCCTTCTACCTAGTTATTTTTAGTTTTTGTACTGTTTGAAGTTGAAATGGAGAGTTGGAGTATTGAGCAGAAGTCCACCGGTAACATGGGCACAATCAGCCAAGATGGCTATTGGTGCTCGTAAGAAACTGGGGTACATCATTGGGGAGAAGAAACCTGATACAGATTCCTCCCGGTGGGTACAAAAGAATTACATGGTGATGTCCTAGCTGTGTAATTCTATGTTACCTCACATTGGTAAAATTTTTTTGTGGGCTAATACTGCAAAAGAAATTTGGGATGGAGTGGCTGAAACCTATTCCTAGAAACAAAATGTAGCTAGAGCCTATCAGTTAAGGAATCAGGTGATTAATACAAAATAGGGAGATAGGCCACTTGCCATGTATTTCTCCATACTGAAAACACTGTGGCAGGAGATAGATCATTTAGAGACTGTGGTTTGGGAGAGTATGAAGGGTGCAACAACCTATCAGAAATTGGTATATAAGAATAGGGTCTTTAAGTTCTTGGCTAGATTGATCCTTGAATTTGATATTGCCAGGCAATACATCCTTTCTAGAGAGAGTGTGACTCTCTCTTAAGTTTATGCCTTTGTTTCTACAGAGGAGAGCAGGAGGAATGTCATGTTGAGACAGCCTGGGATTGACTAGTCGGCTATGATTAGTACAGTCAAATCTAAGCCAAATGGAGATAGGGGGAGTGCTGAAACTAGGAGGAAGGATAAGAAGGACTTGGTGTGTGACTATTGCAAGAAGACTAAGCATATCACAAACACTTGTTGGAAGCTCTACCCACATCTCATGCCAACTCAGGTCAAGAACAATATGGGAAATGCAAATGTAGCAATTGCACGAGACTCTTCGGAACCTCTTACCCAAGCTGAATGGGAGTCCATTGCAGTAGAGTGTAGGAGCCAATCACACTACTTCCTTTGCTCATATAGGTAGTTCATATGCAGTTGCAAATTTTGCATCCACCTCAGGTAAGGAGGGACCTCCCTGGATTATAGGCTCAGGAGCATCTGAGCACATGGCCAATATACCTACCCTTTTTAGTTATTACCAATTGTGCTCTGGTAGAGACAGTTTCTATAGCAGATGGTTTGCACATTCCCATTGCAACATAGCTAGGAAAGGGACAGTTAGAGTGACTGATAACATCACTTTATCCTCTGTCTTACATGTCCCTAGACTTCATACTAACCTTCTTTCTGTGAGTTCTTTGACAAGAAATTTGAATTGTTCAGTGAATTTCCTTCCGGTTAATTATGTTTTGCAGGATCTAGAGTCAAAGAAGACGATTGGGAGTTGTCATGAGGTGAGCAGAGTCTACCTTTTGGATGAGATTCCATGACATCAAAACCATCATGTTAGTAGCAATAGTAGTAGTGGATCAGAGTCAGAGTCAGATTATGCTTTGGCATAATCGCTTGGGTCATCTTTCTTTCAGTTCATTAAGGCCTTTGTTTCCAAAGTTGTTTAAGTTTGTTCAATTATATAGTTTGGAGTGTGAAAGTTGTCAATTGGGAAAATATTGTAGGCATTCTTTTAAACCAAGTAACAAAAGAAGTTCTTTTGCTCTTGACATCGTTCACATTGATGTATGGGGACCTTATCATATTTCTTCCATGGGTGGTTATCTCCTTCTGTTTGTGGATGATTACACACGGTATTCTTGGATATATTTAATGAGATCACGTGATGAGGTACCTATTATGGTGTGGCAGTTCTACCAGATGGTTCTAACACAATTTGGAGTGAGGACTAAGGTTTTCAAATCAGACAATGCTAGAGAATACTTTGAGAAGGATTAGGCCACACATATTTTTTGGAACATGGGGTGATTCATCAGAGTAGTTGTGCATATACATTGTAGCACAATGGAGTGGTAGAGAGAAAAAGTAGACACATTTTGGAGGTGGCAAGAAGTCTTAGGGTGTGTGCTTCAGTTCCTGTTCGTTTTTGGGGGGATGCAGTTCTCACAGCTGTATATCTGATTAACTGTAAGGTGCCATTCAATCTCCTTTTTCTTGATAGGGAGATATTTCATATGCCTTTGAGAGTTTTTGGGTGTGTTTGCTTTGTTCACATTCTTGGTCCTCATTAGGGGTGATCATTTCAGCCCGGCCCAAAATTTGTTAAGGCCCAGCCCAGGCCCGCAAAATTTAGAGCCAAGCTTGGGCCTAATTTTTTAGGCCCAGCCCAGGCCCGAAATCTTTATGTATATATGTTATTTAAAAATATTTGATAATTGATGTTTTATACATTAAATAGAATAGAGATTTGTAGGAGATTAAAGATTTTAATCCTACGGTCTTAGATCTTACCAAATTCTAATTTAGTATTTAATGAAATATAGAAATTACTAAACCCTAATCTTCTCAGCTCTCTCTCTCACCAATTTCACAAAACCACCATCGCGCCCAATCTCTCTTTCTCTCTCTCACCAAAAGACGAATCTTCTAGTGATGAAGACTCCATTGATGAAGATAAATCTGAAGTTTAAAGTGGTTGCAAGTTTTGGTAAAATTGAAACCATTTTCAATATTTTATTACTTATTTATTTACATTAATTTGAACTATTTTTTCTTAGTTTGCTAATATCTTTTTTATTTCACTTTTTATTTGTAGGAGTTGAATGGAAGATGGAGCCCCTTATAGAGATGTTTAAAGTTGTTCTGTGGATATTACATGACAATGGATGGTTATTTTTTTATAGATATTATAGGTTCTAGGTTGATTTTTTGTTGATAGAAGAATTGGTTTGTTAAAATTATCATTTTTAGCATATTAATGACCAATTGAAACTTATAAATTACAAGGTATAATTATTTAATTTATTTTATGTTAGAAGCTTTTTTCTTGATACTAAGTTTAAAGTTTCTTACAGGTTACTATAGTCTCCATGATAATAAGTGAATTAAAGTACAATTGTTTAATTTTGGAACTGAAATATACAATAATTAGGCCTGACCTGGCCTAAGCCCATGTAGGGTCGGGCCCAGGCTTATATTTTTAGGCCCATATTGCGGATTGGGCCGAGTCGAGCTTGGGCCTAGCCTAAGCCCATTGTTATAAAGGCAAAGCCCGGCCCATGATCACTCCTAGTCCTCACCGCAGGAAGTTGGATCCTAGGCCAATAAATGTGTCTTCCTTGGGTATGATTAAAACCAAAAGGGGTATTGTTGTTATAATCCAGTGTCGGGGAACAGGTTTGTCACTATGGATGTTACTCTCTTTGAGTCTACATTCTTTTTCTCGTGGTTCTCCTCAGGGAGTGTGTCTTGGTGAGGAAAACTCATAGTCTATTCCTCTTCCTGTTTCTTTTGATCCATCAGTCCCACCTATTGTTACACCACCAGCAGATCCAGTCCCATTACCTGATTCACTACGAACAACCTCACAATGTTATCAGCGTCAACGCAAGAAGAGGGTTGACTCCACACATGCTCCAGTAGAAGAACCGACACCACTCTCCGTTAGTCCATCTGAGATTCCAGGTTCGGCTAATACAGTTCCAGGTATTTTCCTTGAGTCTGAGCCTGTTATTTTACCTGATGGTGATGTTTCTGTACCTAACACTATTGTCGCAATTGATCCCTTTGACCTTGATCTTCCCATTGCACTCTTCAAGGGAAAGAGAAATGTACAACCCATTGCATCTCACGCCATCTCTCCTATAATGCCCT
The DNA here is from genome assembly GCF_055504915.1 of Nelumbo nucifera. Lineage (NCBI taxonomy): Eukaryota > Viridiplantae > Streptophyta > Magnoliopsida > Proteales > Nelumbonaceae > Nelumbo > Nelumbo nucifera. The sequence goes on from NC_142654.1 coordinate 55,379,591, forward strand.
ATCACCTTCCTACCGTACATTCCTTTCTTCCCTAGATTCTGTGTCTATACCCAAGAATGTTAGTGAGGCTCTCTCCAAACCTGAGTGGAGAACAACTATGCAAGAAGAAATGGAGGCTTTGATTAAGAACCAGATATGGGAGATGGTTGATCTTCCTATAATCAAAGAGACAGTCGGATGTAGATGGGTGTTCACTGTGAAGTACAGGGCTAATGACAGTATAGAGAGGTACAAGGCATGGTTGGTTGCAAAAGGGTATACATAGACCTATGGCATTGATTACTTGGAGACCTTTGCACTAGTAGCTAAGATGATTTTAGTTCGAATTCTCTTGTCTCTAGCAACAACCTATTCATGGCCTCTCTCCCAACTTGATGTTAAAAATGCATTCCTTAATGGTGATTTGCAAGAGGAGGTATATATGGACATTCCAACTGGTTTTTATAAGAATGTTGGTGAGGGAAAAGCTTGTAGGCTAAAGAAATCATTATATGGATTAAAATAGTCACCTAGGGCATGGTTTGATAGGCTCAGAGGGGCACTTGTATACACACAGTCTCAGTCCGATCATACTCTCTTTGTGAAAAGGAGAGAAGCACTTGTGTCAGTACTAATTGTGTATGTGGATGATATAGTTGTTACAGGGAATGATCTGAAGGAGATTGATGCACTCAAGAAGTCACTACAACAAGAGTTTGAGATCAAGGATCTATGTGAACTAAAATATTTTTCAGGGATTGAGGTTGCAAGATCCAAGCATGGTATATTCATCTCTCAAAGGAAGTATGTGTTGGACTTACTGCAAGAAACTAGGATGCTAGGAACTAAATCAGCTAATACTCCTATTAACCCAATCCATAGGATTAATACATTAGATGGTGAGTTGGTTAAGGATGTGGGGAGATATCAAAGGATGGTAGGCCGGCTATTATGTTTATGTATGACACGTCCAAACATTTCCTATGTTAGTGTTGTGAGTCAGTATATGCAGATTGGGCAGGTTATTTAGATAACAGGAGATCTACATCAAGGGTTTGCACCTTTGTAGGAGGAAATTTGGTTTCATGGAAGAGTAAAAAAATAGTCAATTGTGGCTAGGTCAAGTGCAGAGGCCGAATATAAATCTATGGCCCATAGTGTTTCAGAGCTACTTTGGGTTAGATCCTTGCTGAGTGAGATTGGGATAAAAGCTGAGGAGCCCATGATGTTATATTGTGACAACCAAGCTGCAATCAATATTGCCCACAATCCGGTTCAGCATGACAAGACAAAACACATTGAGGTTGATAGACACTTCATAAGGGAGAGGGTGACAACCAGAGAAATTTGTCTGCCTTATGTCTCCTCTGAATTACAGTTAGCTGATGTCTTCACCAAAGGGGTTGCAAAGAACAAGCTTGAACATTTTTTTTTTGATCAATAACACTTTCATTAATTCATCAGTAGAAAATTTACAAGTAGAAGACAAACACACTTATCTTCCAAGAGTCACAAAGAACTTCAAGAAATGAAAAAAGAAAAAACAAAGATACAAATACACTAACGTTACAGCTTAGCCCAAAACAAAGAATCCCTTTCTGCCCCTTGTTTTGCTAAACCATCAGCTAGGGAATTAGCTGATCTTCTAATCCAACATGTCTTAACTTCCATCTCCCGCACCAGCCATTTGAATTTTCTCCTCATTATTATACTTCCATAAATCATTTTGATCTTTAGTCAGCCACCTTATCACCACCTCTGAATCCCCTTCAATTATAAGTTTCTTGATGTTCAATTCCTTGGCTTTTCGGGCTCCTTCCATAACTGCACATATCTCAGCTCTAAGGGAGTCACCCACTCCAATTGGGCCTGAGAACATAGCAGAGATGACCCCATTTTCATCTCTATAAACACCCCTGATCCCCGATTGTCCCGGGTTTCCCCTACTGCATCCATCAAAGTTTAATTTCAAGAATCCACTAGGTGGGGGGGTCCAAGCCACACTCGTTATTGACTTGGTCTGCGTGCAATTTGCAATTTCACCCCACTTCCTCAACATGTCATCCACAGTGTAATCTGTGAATATTTCCAAAGATTTCAGCCACTGTACCGCCCTAAAATGTATGATAGCCCTCAGATCTGCTGTTCCTCTATGAGTTTTTGAGAATATCCTGGAGTTTCTTTCTTCCAACAGTGTCCAACATACTGTAGCCCTTAGTCCTCTCCACATTGTCCTTCCCCTTTTTAACCGCCACCTGAAAAAGGAAGGTGAGAAAAGGCCCTGCATGTCTGATGGGGGATTCCAGCTGCACCCAAATAAGGAGAAAGCCCAATCCCACAATGACCTCGCGAAGTGGCAAGACACCATTAGGTGAAAACCAGTCTCCCCATCTGCTTTACACAGAATACACCACTGAGGTGACAAGCAAGTATTGGGTCTCTTCTTTTGGAGTAGATCACTAGTGTTGATTAGAACAAGCTTGAACATGACCTACGCAAGTTGGGAATGTGTGACATTTACTCCCAACTTGAGGGGGAGTGTAAAGGTTTTGGGCAGATTTGTTCAGAATTAGTAGTTGTTTCTGTTTATTTATTGCTTAGATAGGAAGTGGGGACCACGACACTCTTGTTGGGTCCCTTTTCAGTGGATCTTTTAAGTTATATATGCAGTTTTATGTGTTAGCCGCCCTATAAGGGCATATTAGTCATTGTACCCTTTTTAATTAATAGTATAAATGCTAGTGAGGAGGGAGGCCAGATAATAGCTCTCTTTTCTTTTTGAATTTCTTCTCTTCTCTTTCTCTTCTTCTTCTTCTTCAAGAAATATCTTTTTCTTTACAGATTCTTTTGTTTAGCAGTTTTCTACTTTTGGCTTGGCTGGGTTTTGTTTTACTTTAGTTGGGTTGTCACTGGGAGTTTCTTTTCCCTCGAGTGATTGCTTATCACTTTAGATAGATAGATAGATAGATAGATAGATAGATAGATAGATAGATAGACGTGGATATATTTTTTAAGACAAAGTCAGATTCAATTTCTTGCTAAAAATCAGTTTGGTGCCAGTATTGGTGTTTTTTGATCAAACTCAGGGAGGAATACCTCGATGGAGACTTTCAGACCTACTTGAGAGAGAAAGGAATTCAATCACAAAGATCATGTTCTAGGACCCCACAACAAAATGGGGTGGTGGAGCGGAAGAATGGACACATTGAGTGTTGTGAGAACCTTTTTGCAAGACTCCCATGCACCTACTTGCTTTTGGGTGTAAGCATCCAACATTGTTGTATACCTCGTTAATTTGTTTCTTTTGGGTAGAAGCACCTACTTCCTTTTGGGATCTTGTTCCTGCACGCTCAAATGCCTGAATCATTGGCAATAGATGGGCATATTCCATCAATCTGAAATCATGTGGTAGTCTTGATAGATACAAAGCTCGCTCAGCCAACAAGAGTTTAGATTATGAGGAGACCTTTGCACCAGTTGCAAAGATGATGACAGTCTGATTGGTTTTGACTATATCAGTAATTAACCAGTGTGACATCCATGATCCATCAAATAGATGGTAAGAATGTTTTCCTTCATGGTCACTTAAAAGAAACAGTTTTTTTTTAAGCCTCTTGGATATTGTGATGATCCAACTATGGTTTTCCACCTCAAGAAAACTCTTTATGGACTGAAACAGGCACCTCAAGCTTGGATTGAAAGATTTCATTCTATCATTACATATGATGGATGGGTTTATACAAAGTCCTTCCGACTATTCTCTCTTCATCTTGAAGTAGACTCAAGGAATCAATCTCTTCTTCTGTATATTGATGATATACTTAATACCAGTGATGATCATGATGGCATTTCTCTCCTCAAGGATCTCTTGAGTCACTCATTTAAGATGAAAGATCTTGATCCTTTGACCTAATTTATAGGGCTGGAATTGACTCGTTCCCCTCAAGGGTATTTCGTACATCAGCAAGAGTATGTTATGGATTTACTTCACCTTGCTTGCCTCACTTGTTGGTAGTCTCATACACCTCACCATGACAAAGCTCAAATTATATGATCGCGGTCCTTCGAATCATTTGGTACATTAGGGGTACCATCTCCCATGGACTCTTCTCATCGTTATCATCTTTACATTTATCAGCCTATGCTGATGTAAATTGGGTTGGATGCCCTGACACTAAAAATCTACTATTGGCTAGTGTGTATTCATGGGTGATTCTCTTACTTTCTAGAAATGCAAGAAACAATAAATTGTCTCCAAGTCCTCCACTATGGCTGAGTATCAAGCTATGTCTTCTGTCTGTAGTGAAATTATGTGGCTTAGAGCTCTTCTTGGTGATTTTCATATTCAGCTTCTGACCCCTATTTCCATCCATGCAGATAATGTCAGAGATCAATTCCTTGTTGGAATCATCACTCTTTTCATGATTGCATTAAACACATAGAGGTTGATTGTCACTTCATCAGAGATCAATTCCTTGTTGGAACCATCATTCTTCCCCATGTTCTGCCTGGTCTTCAACTTGTTGACATCTTCACGAAAGTTATGATGCGTCCTTGCTACAAGTTCCTAGCTGACAAACTAATGCTTCTACCTTGGCATTAGTTTGAGGGGGGGTGTAGGGATAGTATGGGCTGACTTGGTTGGGAGTAGCATGTTATCATGTATCTTATTTACAGTATCTTTTACACTATATACTAAAGTAGTCAATGCCACGTCACATGGCCTCTGTTTTCTCCCTTACCCAATGGAGAACTCTCAGCCCTTCTTTCATATAGCATTTTTTGCTCTCATGAAGCCATGTCATCAGTGTCTTCTCCCTCTCTCATTTCAACATCTCAGCATGCCCAGCCGAGCCCTCTTTCCTCTATGTTTGTCCCTTCAGATATCCCCTTCAGTCACACTATGGCTCCCAAAATCACCTTCCACCATAGCATGGTTGGCCCAAGAAGGTGATGGACCATAAAGATCATAACAAAAGCTGACTATGTGACCTTCTCATCCACAATGTGAGCACTCATGAGCTGAACTACGACCACCACCACTTCTTGCACCTCCTACCTCTCTACCACCACCACCTTCACCTTTGGGTCCATGGCCAAAGCCTCTCACACTACCTCCACTTCTACCACACATACTTTCCCAGTAAAACCTTCTCTAGAAGCTACCATGGCTGATCTCCCTAAAGATGGAACATGATCACTATGTGGAGTTCGGGCTCTCGTTATGCAGGAGAAAGCCTCAAATAAGGATGGAAGGTCACTACCATCTAAGATTTGGGCCTGCACATCTTCATAGTCACTACCATCTAACATCTAGGTGTTCTCTTCATTCCTTAGGCTTTTTAAGGAAGGATGATATTCTTCAACACTTTTATCCTGCTGTTGAAGGGAAAAATAATCTTAATACAGCTGGTATATTCTTGTGACATTATCTTGTCCAGAATACAACTGCTTCGCATGGTCCCAAATGTCCTTGGCCATGTCTAGAAACATGAGAGACACCTTAACCGACTTAGCCTATGGTATATAATTAGTACCATTAAGTTTCATGGTGGTTAATTTTGAATTCATGAGGTCTGATTGCACAACTACACTAGGTTTAGTATTACCACTTGATGAAGCCATGAGTTTGAGAAGAAATTACTGATTTTTCACTTAAGCAAACCGTCAAACAGCTGATATACACCTACTGTAGCATTTTTTTCACTTAAAACAAAACACCAAAATCACCACACATTGAGGATCAATCACCACACAAGTCGAGACACCACAAAGATGCCCTCTTCAAACTACCAAGTAGAGGGACCTTAGAGAAGCACCACCAACTCACAAAACTACAACATGAGGCATTAAAGCCTCTTTTCCAAAGGGGCTATCAGTCCTTTTGTGTCTTCTTCCCTTCCTACAAAGAATAGTGTATTCTCTATTCCTAGGGCACAAAAGAGAGAGACGTCAATAGTGACAGTTGGCTTTACTGCTTTGATACCATGTGCTAGCTTCAAAAGTGTAGTGAAGTTAAAGGAAAGAAAAGGAAGCAATGAAGAAAAATAGAGAAGAGGTAGAAGAGGAGAAAGGGATGATGAAAGTCGAACTAAACTCCCCCTACTGTCGACCTAGTATGTAATATCATTCATGAACAGCTCAAATTACAACAATGCCCCCAGACAAGTAAAACTGATATAAGGGAGAAAATAGTAACCAGAAAAAGACAAGTACGCCCCTGTCAACTAATTCTAACAGTCATGATTTCACTTTTTTCCTTTTGTCTTTTTCTTTTTATATAGATAATTACTGCATCAAATGGAACGTTCATATCATCTTCTTATGCTTGCTTTGTCCAACTTAGCGGCTGGAGCTGGGTTAACTGGGTATAAAACGGCTAGAAGAATTGGAAGTGTTGATGAATTTGAATTCAAAGCTATTGGAAAGAATCATAACCAAGGCGTGAGTTGTTCTTGCCTTTCAGTTGTTGGTGGTATTTCCAAAGGGTTACTTTTCACTTAAATCCATAACCAAGTTTTTATTAAATGTGATCTATGGCTTCTGATTTCTGTTTTTGATGGACTTTTCCCATTTTCAGTGCCTGTCTGTTGGTATCTTCGTTTCTGGACTAGTTTTCGAGGAGAAAGATTTTATAAGGCCTTGGGAAGGACGAGAATTCAACTTAGAGAGGTAAACTATATTTACGAACTCTTCAGTGTTGCCTTACATGTTACATTTATCATGCTCAGTTTGATTAGCGTTTCTTCCCTTTCATTATGTTCTTTTCTGTTTATACATTAATTTAGAAAACTCAAATCATCAAACGCAAATGTGTTTCAATTTTTTGAAGATCTTCCTTATTGTTTTCCTTGTCATCATGATTGTTGTTATTTTGAAAAGTTCAACAATTTCAATCTGCAACTGTAGGAGAAAAAACTAGTTAAAATTTGTTCTTACAAACTATTGTGGCTTGTGAATGAGTGCAAAATGATGGGCAAGGTAATGCAGTCAACTGAGTAACACCGGCTACATGATAGTACAATACTTTTGTTGTGTTGTTTCTCGTTTGGATATTTTGAACTAATAGATTTACCTTGAATTGAATTACAAGCAAGCTTTTGGTTTTACCTAGAAAGGGACAGGAACAGGAATCAGCTTTTTTGCTCTTATTTCTTAGGAAGTATATCTGTACTGCCATGGGTCTTTGCAGTTTAACCTTTAACCAGACAACTACTTTTCAGTCTCCCTCCACCACCAAAGAGCTAATGTTAATGGATTTCATCAATGTAGAACTCAATCCACTGCTAGAAATTCTGCCATTATGGAATTCCCTTGGCCCAATGGGTCCAAGAACATCACCAAGATTCAACCACAGCCATATATCTAAAGATCCCCCCTAACATCTGAAGGACCCAGATGGCCTAGGCTGCATCTGTTAAAGTTCAACTTTATGTTGTTTGGTGGGGTTGGATCTCACTGCCAACAAACTGTGGGGTTTAGCTGTAGATGCAGAAGCGACCCATTGCTTATTTTCATGTATGTGAAAACTGTGGGTTTAGCCTGTCTTTTGGCAGTACAAATCTGAACCAGATACAAAGTTTGCACCTGGTTCTGTTTCGCATCAATTTGTTTGTGACTATGATTTGCACTTCTACCTGCTGAAAATTTTGCACTTTGTTTCAGTTGTACTCACTGTAATTGCAATTTTGCATTTAAGGCTGCATTTGGTAAGAGTGCAAATGCAAATATGTACAGCTTATCAGATGTATTTGGTTGTGATAGGTACAAACATGAATTTCAAGACTGGAATCTATCTTTTTTACATTGACCAACTTTGAGTGCAAAAGTGTCAAAAAAAAGTTTACTTTCATTTTCAGTACAAAGACACATTCTTACCAAATGCCTGCAAAACTGAACTAGAGTGTAAATTCCTTTAAGTTCAGCATTTGCACTCTTCCCAAATGCAGCCTAAAAATCTGATGCAAAATTTTTACCACCTTCCTCCTACATTAATTCTTTCATTAAGTGACGACCACATCATTTTCCCTCCCAAACAAATAATCTTTTCTAATAAAATTATTCTGTTTGGGAGGGATAGGAGGTAAAACGGTGTGGTCCCCACTTGGTATGAGAGAGAATTAAGTGGGGACCACATCATTTTATTTCTCACAAACAAACATGACAAACTCAAATTTGAAGCAAAAGTAACCAGAACTTGCACTCCTCTGCATTTACTCAGGTTCAAATAAACTGAGGCCTTAATGAAATGTCTTGTGGAAGGAGTTTATGGTTGTTTTGTGACCATTGAGGTCTAACATTCTTGGGATACTTACAAGGTGTTATGTCTTGTTCTCTTTTTTGGTTCTCTCTATGTGCCAAGGATTTCAACTTGGATACAGGATTGGCTGTAGGGTACCACGAGGGTAGGAGACTGAATATCTTATCTCTTTCTCTCTCTTGTTGGAGAGGGTGTCGGTGTTCTCTTATTTCTCTGTGTTATTTTCCCTCCCCTTTTATTAATAATAATATTCTGATCTACTGATTCAAATGAGAATGTATTAGTTTCAATGTGCTCTATTTCTCTGCATGCTATTTTCCCTCTCCCTGGTAACACTGCTGCAATTTTATAGGTATGTGCTAAGGTGGGAATCTAAGAATCTGATACTATTGAGCACCGCAATCCAGGATTGGTTGGCTTCAAGTAATTGGCTTGGATAACCTCATAAATTGCTACATCAGTTTCCATGTTGACACAGTGACGTCATTTGTTGACATTATTCTTACCTGCTTCAGGAATTGCAATGGAATTGATGAAACAAGGTGCCATGATGACTGTACTAAGCTCACTTTTAACTGCATTGGCATGGCCCGCAACCTTACTTGCAGCTACTGATTTTATAGATAGCAAATGGACAATCGCAGTAGACAGGTTTGAATCTATGGTTGTTAACTGAATAACACGCTGCATTAGATGGGAGGAGAGGCAGCTCTCCTACCGTCCTACAGTAGTCCTCTGGCTTGAAATGCTGCATTGGAAATTAAGGTCAACTGCATTGTGTGTAATAGTAACACTTAAAGTTCTTCGGTTAGTTATTTCTTATTAGTTTTTATTTTCTGCCTTTTCTAGATCAGACAAAGCAGGAAAGCTGCTTGCTGAAGTTCTAGCGAAAGGATTACAAGGAAATAGGTATCTGAGTCGTATCCAAATTCAAGAAAATTCATATTTTGTTGCTTTGAAACCTTTTGGTTTCTATACATTAATTTACCAGCCCTTGGCTCTGTAAATCCTTGCTTCAGACCTGTGACACTTATAGGGTTTTCACTTGGAGCTCGTGTGGTTTTCAAATGTCTAAAGTATTTGGCTAGGATGGAAATTGAAGGAGGTACCAGAAAATCCATAGCATTTATGCATTAAATTGGTTGAATATTTCTTAATCAACTCCAATGTTTCTGCAGGTTCAGTTGTAGAAAGGGTTGTTCTTCTTGGGGCACCAGTTCCAATTCAAGATGAATACTGGGAGACTGCTCGAAGGGTATTAGAAACGCTTTACCATCTCTTCAACTTTTTGTACTGCAATTATTTCTCCACTGCATACGCAATGCTCTAGAATTTCTTTTTTGACTTGGTAATGCTCTGCAGATGGTGGCTGGGAGATTTGTTAATGCTTATTCCACAAGTGATTGGATGCTTGGAATTGCTTTCCGTGCAAGGTAATGTTTGAAATAGAAAATATAAGCTTTGTCACATGTTTTTTCAGCAGAGTAGGTCTCAAAGCAATGTTTTGTACGTCTAAACTAAGCACAACTGAAAAATAAAATGTCTTATTATAACTATCTGGCCTTGGATACCAGTCTTGTTTTGTTATTAAAATTCTGTTAAGATGTCTTTGATAACAATCCAAGTAATGGAGCTTCTCTTGGATGGGCCGTAACCATATTAATAATCATTGATCGGATGATCTTAACCATTCTAAGTCATTTGACTTTGGTTTGTGGTCCATAAAACACTTTGTCAATTAGATGAGTAGGATGATGGACCAATGATCAAATGGGGTATTGAGCTTGTGGCATATCCAAGGGATCTGGGGTAGATGTGACATTTATTAGGATGCTAATTATAGGTTAGACAACTATAAAATGATATACACTGCTTAATGTACTAAACTTGGTCTGTTTCCTGTTGTATTTATCTCTTCGTTCTTCCTGTTGAATAAAATTGGTCAGTTTCCTCTTGCAGTCTTCTTACACAAGGATTAGCTGGAATTCAACCTGTTGAAGTTCCTGGAATAGAAAATGTATGCTTTTCTCACTTTCATGGTTGATTACTGTGATCATCCACTCTAACCTTTAATTCCTACTTCATCTTTCAAAGAATAATGGTTTTTGTTTTGTTTCCAAAGGTTGATGTAACAGAACTAATTGAAGGTCACTCCTCATACCTTCGGATGTCACAACAAATCCTGGAACGACTTGAACTGGATGCATATTTCCCTGTCTTTAGGAGTTCTGAAAATTTGAATCAAGTAAAAACTTAGTTCCACTCCAACCTGCATCAAACTGAGTACTTCATCCTTTTCTATTGGCTTCCGAAACATTGTGCAGCACAAAGAATCAGACGGCTGATCAAATGTCCAGATTGATTCAAATCAGTAGTCATCTTGGTACCACTTGACCATTATTGACCTTAATCAGGGCTCTGGTGAAATTCTGTTGGTGCTGCTTCAACCACATGTCACTTTGCATAACAGGCTTAGGCTCAGCGCAGGACAAAAATTGTGGCAGTTCAATTTTCAATATCAATTATTATGAACAAAAATTAGTCACCGCGGACAACCGATCTACAAGTTGCATAAAAAATAGTTCACTTAGGCTTAATTTGTTTACGTTGTAAATTTCATTTGCATTGGTGTAAATGCATGGTAGTGCAAATAGGCAGTGTAAATTTTGGTTTACTTTTGCTGCAAATTTGACTGTCTTATTTGTTTGTGAGAAGTAAAATGATATAGCCCAACTTTATGAGAAAGAGAATGGAAGTAGGAGGAAGGTTATTTGTTTGGCAATGAGGTAGGAAGCAAGATGATGTGGTTCCCACATATGAGAGAATTGAGGTAGGAGGAAGGTGGTGCAAATTTTCCATGTGTTTTTTAGATCCAAAATTGGCAATGCAAATGAGACAAAACAGATAAATTTTGCATGGGATGGGAGTACAAATCGTAATTACAAACAAATGGATGCAAACTGCAAAGCTGAATTGGGTGTAAATTTTGTATTCGGTTCAGATTTGCATTGCAAACATATCTTTATGGTTTGGAACGACAATATCATTCCTCCATGTGACAGACATGAACGATTGAAAGATTCAAACCATCCATCTTGGAGACGGGGAACAAATGAATTGGCAACATTTTTATTCTCTTCCTTTTTCAAGCTACGTTCCTCTCTGTACACACAGGAATGGGTTCACTTGAAGGATATAAATACAAAAAGTTCAAATCCAATAAAAATTGATTGGGTTTGGGCCTAGGCTTAGATTCATCTTGGAGACAAAATCCAAGCTCAGTTCGTAATTTCGTATAAAATTACTGGTTAGGTAAGTACACGCACCTTTTTTTCTGCCTTCTTTTACTTATTCCTTAATGTTATGTTTGGTTTGAAGGAAAGAGTAGGGAAAGGAAGGGAAATGCAGGGAAACCTATACAAGATTTGTAAATGTTTTCTTTCCTTTCCTTTCCTTTTCTTTCCCTACTTTTTCCTTCAGGGGAACCTATACAAGGTTTGTAAAGATTTTCCTACATTTTCCTTACTTTCCCTGCATTTTCCTTCAAACCAAACATAGTCTAAAAGGACTAATAACTTAAACATACCCTGTATTCTCACTAAGCTACTTGAATATACTTTGTAATCATTCATCTGTAAAGATGGACAAAAAAAATTAAGGAACTCTCATCCTTTCATTCATCAAATAGCTGCTAGTGCCTGAGAAGGTCGTTGTAGAGTTTATCTTACGCCCTGGGACCTGATTGATCTGGGGCATCCCAGTAGAGTTGGGCATTATGGCATTCAAGTGTCCAGCATTATGGATGTCAATGGATCAGTTTTTGATTGGATTCCATTCAAATTAAAATCAATTTGGACAGATTGGACAGACCAACAGGGCATATTAAATTTGACCAGTTCAGATTTATGGTCCAAAGTATTTATTGGATTGGATTGGACTTGATCCATTCATAATGGATTTATATTGGATTGGGTCGGATTGGATCAATATCTAGTTCATTGATAGAAGATAAGAATGCAGGTATCAATGGATCAGGTTTAGTTGAAACTAATCTAAATTGAAACAATTTGAACAGATTAAATGGTCTAGACATTGAATTGGACTGGTGCAAAATGGTCCAAAGTATTCATCAGATTGGATTGGACCTGATCCGTATGCAATTGACTCATATTCAATCAGATCAGATTGGACCAAATCAAGTCTAATTGACACCCTTATCCAGAATCCACAAGGGCGAATATGTAAGCTCCACATCTCCTTGGTCATTTTGTAGTTGTCCTTGAGGACCTTGACTGCTTATATATGCTCTGTAAACTTTCGATCTAGTTCCTTGGAGTCTTCCATCATATCATCTGTACCAAGTTTTCCACAAACTCTATTACAAATGCCATTTCCTTCTTCCAGTTATCCATCCCCTAACCTTTTCTCGGTGATTTTAACTCGTCGGGAAAGCAACTTTGAACTTTGTAATTGCAGAACAATGCCTTTATTCATAACAATAAGTTGGGAAGCGTGCAGCCATAACCATTGTTGGAATTAAGATTTCCCAAAAGAGCAAAGTTCTCTGTAAATCTTTCTCTTCTATTTGTTCATAAACTATAAATTTTTTTGAACCCAAAATTTACCGCAGGTGAAGGGTGGCCTCCTTAAGATTTTATTAAAGGTTATGGCTGCATTATCTCGGTCAAGAGTAAATGCACACATGATACACCCTTCTTGAATAGGACGACCAAAGGAAGATGTTTTACACTCTCATCTTCCCTTTCTAAAGTCCACACGGTCATGGTTTCTTTGAAACTACTGACCAATAACCCCAGGTCCCCAGCTCAGAATTGCTAATATCAACTAGAGAAGTTTGCCCTCCTTATCCTAAATCTATTAATCATCGTCTCTATACCTCTTCGATGTGGTTGGCAGCTGGTTTGATCAACACCTTTGCTCGCCGGCTACAAAAGCAAGAAAAAGAGAAGAGGAGATAATAACGCAAAAGTAGAATTTGAATAAAATATAAGACACATCTGATATCACATGCAAACGGCTGAAAATAACGTTTGATAAGGGCATATTTGTGTCAAGTGGAACCACCCCACAAAATTTGTATCCACACCATCCTTACAACACTTGTAGCCCTGCATTGGGAGCATCTCCCTATGTCTAAAAAATATTAGAATGAAGATGTTTCAAATGCACAGCTATAGAGTTGTGAGTACAAATTCATCCATCTCAAAACCACAAGTTATATTTAAATAGCTTAGTAAAACCATAGAGTATATTTAACTACCTCTTGATTAATTGAATAAGCCTCCACCCCACTACTAGAGCTGTCAATGGGTTGGAGAAAACTTCTTAGGCAGCTCTGAGAACATTCTTGGCATGACATGTTATCAACAGTATGGGGTAAAAGAGTAATTGCCCTTAATATTCCTTTCACCAAAAAGACAAACAGGGGACTATATGCGTTGGCACGCCAATGGATTAGATCAACCTTGATCGATTCAAACCAACCGAACCAGTTTTTTCAATTGGCTATGGTTATGTGATTTTCTTATGATTAATAATTGGGTTGGAATTGGTTCTAGTTGTTTTGAATCAAGTAAGACCTGAATTGACTATATAGTTAATAATGTATAGAGGTATCTTGGTTTTCTTTAAAATTTTTGTTATATTTTATGTTTAAGAGGATAAATTTTATAGACAGTATATAAGGTATTTTTTTTAATTTCATATAATTTTATTATATTTTTTGTCTAAGGGCTTGTTCTATTATGTAGTGAAAAAGGTGTGGCTCATCTCATAACACACCACACTAGTATATGATGTGTTCCAAAACCATGGTTCTAGAATGCACCATGCGTTCTATATGTTGTAGTGTGGTGCATTCTGCGATGAGACACAACATATGATATGTTTTGCACTATGGTATGTTTTTAATAGAATATGTTAATGTAGTACACATGTACAACATAAACTGGTACCAATACCATATGTTATATATGAGTCACATTTTACAATTAATCAAAAGGAATTTTTTAAATTAATTTATACAAATAAAGCATCATAAAACCTAATAAAAAATAAAATAAATATTAAAGGTAATAAAAATAACTTAAGTAAATCCAATAAAAATCAATTGAACATAATACAGGATAATTTAATAAAAAATAAATCATGGACGCTTACTCCGGATACAACTAGATTAGGATGGACTTAGTTGATTAGGATAAAACAACTTTTGTAACCGAACTAGAGTTGTACTACTATAAGGTAATGCCCTCCAAACTAAAAAACGCTGAAGTAACTTTTCAATGCCTTGTAAACAAAGTTTTTGATCCATTGATTGGCAATAAAGTTGAATGTTATGTTGATGACATGGTCGTGAAGACCCAGTTTTCAAATTCCTTAATTGATGTTTTAAACTATATTTTGCAAATTCTAAGGAAATTTAACATGAAGCTCAACCCGAACAAATGTGTCTTCGAGGTCACGTTGGGCAAATTCCTTGGCTATAAAGTGAACTGACGTGGCATCGAGGCCAATCCGAATAAGATAAAGGCCATACTAGATATGAGACCGCCCCAAAAAATAAAGGAAGTCAAAAGGTTAACTGGGCGTGTAGCCGCCCTAAACTGGTTCATGTCGAAGTCGGCAAGTCAGTGCCTACCCTTCTTTAAAGCTATTAAAAAGAATGAAGACTTCGAGTGGTCCAAGGACTGCTAGCACACGTTTGAAGAACTGAAGAAATACCTAAGTTCACCACTAGTTCTAACCCGACCTGAGGAAGGAGACAAGCTGAAACTGTACCTCTCCACGAGTGACGAGGTGGTTAGCTCAGTACTAATCAAAGAAGTAGACCGAGTCCAACGGCCCGTTTACTATGTGAGCAAGGTTTTGCAGGTAGCCGAGACCAGATATCCCAACATCTAGAAGTTGGCCTATGCACTAGTCATAGCAGCTCGGAAATTACGCCCTTACTTCCAGGCCCACACGATTATCATCCTCACCAACAAACCCTTGAGGCACATCCTACTAAAGCCCGAGGTGTCAGGTAGATTGACGAAGTGGGTCATCGAGTTGAGTGAGTACAACATCCAGTTTGAGCCACGCCCAGCAATCAAAGCTCAAGTCTTTGTAGATTTCATGGCGGAATGCATGTTTAGCATGTTGGCCCCTAAGGTGTCTGAGCCGGTTAAGACATCGGAGGTGTCAACTAGTGCGGCACCGGTCCCGGCCAGAAAAACCCCGACCTGGGATGATGAGCCATGGATCCTTCACATAGATGGCTCATCTAATCAATGAGGAAGTGGTGTTGGGCTCATACTGTATGGGCTAAGCGAGGTGAAGCTAGAGTACGCTCTCCAATTCAGATTCGAGGCGTCGAACAACGAGGCGGAGTATGAGGCATTGATAGCCAGGCTAAACATCGCAAAGGAGATCGGCACGAAGCAATTGTAGTATGCAGCGACTCCTAGTTAGTAGTGAACCAGATGAACGGCGAGTATGAGGCTCGGGAGCCTACGATGATGGCTTACCTGGCTAAAGTAAGGGAACTCCTACCTTCATTCCTCTCCTAGTTTATCCAACAAGTACCGAAGTTAGAGAATGCTAAGGCCAACGCATTATCAAGGTTGGCAAGCACAAGTGACAACACCATGAGGACAATGTATATAGAAGACCTGCCTCAGCCCAACATTCTCGGGGGGGCAGAAGAGGTCGCTCCCGTGTTGCAAGCAGAACCGAGTTGGGTCGACCCACTTGTTGATTATCTACTCCACGGGACCCTACCAACAGACTGCAACGCAGCTCAGAGGGTAGAGCGTCAATCAGCTTGATACGTTATTATCAACAGGCGACTATATAGGAGATCCTTTACGCTCCCCTACCTACATTGCTTATGGCCTTTAGAAGCAAACTGAGTACTCCACGAGATCCATGAAGGCCTTTGTGGAGGACACCTGGGGGGTAGGTTACTCGCCCAAAAGGCTCTAAGGCAAGGGTATTATTGGCCCACCATTAAAGTGGATGCATTCGAGCTTGTCAAAAAATGAGGCAACTGCCAGAGGCACGCCGACATTCTCCATCAACCTGCTACCGACCTGAAGTATCTGACCAGCCCGTGGCCTTTTACTCAGTGGGGGGATAGACATTCTTGGTCCATTCCCACTGGTAACTGGGCAAAGAAGATTTTTGGTTGTGGTAGTGGACTACTTCACGAAGTGGGTGAAAGCCAAGCTGCTAGTGACAATCACAGCCCGAAACATGCAGAACTTCTTCTAGAAGAACATAGTCTGTCGCTTTAGACCCAAGGTGTTGGTATCGGATAACGGGAAGCAGTTTGAAGATATCAAGTTCCAAAACTGGTGTGCCGAGATGGCGATCCGGCAAAATTTCATGGCAGTAGCACACCCTCAGGCAAACAGACAGGCCGAGGTGACGAACAGGGCCATCCTACACAGACTGAAAGCTTGCTTGGTGCGGGCTAAAGGTTTGTGGTTGGACAAGCTGCCCAGTGTCCTTTGGGCCTACAAGACGACCGTCAAGATCGTAACGGGTGAGACGCCATTCAATTTGATGTATGGAACGGAGACCATGATTCCAACTAAGATCGAAGTAGCAACTCTATGGTTCGAGGCATACGACAAAGAGGCCAATGACGGCGAACTATGGACGAATCTAGACTTGATCAAGGAAGTACGCGACCTAGCATATATTCGAACTACGGCCTACTAACAGCGGGTAGCTCGGTACTACAACGCCCGAGTCAAGAGATGCCAGTTCTGAGTTGGTAACCTGGTACTCCGAAAGGTGATGGTACCTGAGCTCAGTGTAGGTAAGCTTGAGCCGAACTAGGAAGGTCTGTACAGGGTGAGATGAGTTTTCGGCGAAGGCACATACGAACTCAAGATGATGGAAGGGAAGCAGGTACCCCGCACTTGGAGCGTTAACAACTTGAAGAGGTACTACTTATGAGCTCGCGAGTTAGATGTCCGCAAAAATTTACTAACTCCAAAAGACTACCGAGTTGGTTAGGGCGCACATTGGAGAGTGGACTATGAGTCGCTCCTAGAGCCTAAGGGCTAAGGTGCTGAGTTGATAAAAGACCTCGATGCTAAATAAGACCTAGTTGCCTTTTTGGCATGGGCAAAATAAAAGAGTAGCTCGTGTTCAACCTCATCGGTGTGTAGACAGGTTGGGCTCATACCCTATAGTGTCTACTCACATCAGCATACATCGACTTCGGATTATTCCTATCTATGCCTAACTTCCCAGCTTGGTACCTCAGGGTAACCTACACTTAGAAAAAATAAAATACGCAATTATACACGAAGTGGAGAACAAAATGTATTTCATTATTTCATTGCAAAATGATGGTTCTGGTACATTCAAAAAAAAGAGGAAAGAAAAGAGAAATCTACTTATCTGAGCTCGGAGGCTCAGGACATGATGTATGTACGGTGGTCCAAGAAAAGAGGCAAAACATCAATCTCCATGGGGCTCCTCGCCCCCACCTTCAGCATGCTCAACATTTAAGGTCAGCTCGACTTCCATGGCGTCTTCGGTAGTAGCAACCTCATCGGTCTCTTCAACCTTGTCGACCCTCTCTGTTCCTCCCTTGTCAAGTTTGTTGTCACTTGCTTCCTCCAAGTCCAAGTCTTGCTCAGCCTCTGTGGCCATGGTGATAGTGACTCCAACAGTAGTGATGGCATGGAGGTCGAGGTCGGGAACTCGCGCCTGATCAGCCACCGACAAAGCTTGAAGCCCTTTCAATAAGAACCTGTGCCGATGTCCATCCTTAACTTATGAAATGTCTCTGAACTCTAGTATCCAGCAATAGCGGCCTCCTAGCACCCTTAATCTCTTCGTCAAAGGCGGCCTCCCGCTCCTTCAAGGTCTTCTTCAACTTGTCGGCTTCCTTCATCAAATGCTTGATCAAGTCTTTCTGAGCTCGTGCATCATTCTCAAGCTTATGGATGAGGCCGCAAGCCTTGGTCAGTTCGACCTGAGCAGTAACCGCCCTTTGGTCAGCTTCTTCAACCTTCGCCTTGGCAACTTGGGCCTCCTTCTGGTGCAGTTTGGATTGTTGGGTGAGGGAATGTATCATGGAATTTACCTGCGAAAATGAGAGTTAGCTCAAGTATTGAAGACCAAAAGAGTTGGAAGAACTCAGGTCAGAGACATACCACAATGCAGCTGCTAGCAGCCTTGGCCAATAATTGTTCGAAAGGTAGCATGGCATACTCCTGGACCTCAGCAAGAAAAACCGCATCCCTACTCTTCAGAAGGCTAGATCGAAGGTTCATGATGCTCAAGACCACCTCGGGGCCCTCGTTGGAGGAGCTAGCTTCGGGAGTAGCAACCTGGCGTGCTGGAGATCGGACCTCTTCAGGTGGGGGAGGCGGGCTCCTTTCATAGTCTTCCTCAACCAAGTTGATGACCAAAGTCTCCCTGGTGCTGGTGGTTGCAGGCACGGTGGTTGGCACACTCGCGGCCTGGTGGAGAGCATTACTTCACAACATCATCCTCTTCTTGCAAAAATTAGCCACCAGATCAGTCGAACTAATCAAAAGAGAAAACAAGGGAAACACGTGTGTGTCGAGGTGGTGACCTACCTAGAGGAGTTAGCCCAGCTTCAACAAGCATCTTCTCGACCAAGTACTCCTTTGCCAATAGGTCAAGGTCAACTAAGAAGTACACCTCCTCTCGTTGTTCCTCACTGAGCTTGTCCTCGGGGTCCTTAAAGCAGGTCCTCCAGTGTGTCGAAAAAGGCCACCCCCCTTCAGTAGAAATGGTGAAATACCTCATTTTCCAAGTCAGGACCTTGTTCGGGTACTCGTAAAGGATTTTATATCCAAGCTGGTAGGAGATGTAATAACTACACTTGTCCTCCTAGATGAGGCCGGCGGAATTTTTCTTGACATCACAAAGCAAACTAAAGGTATCTAAGCTCAAGGGTATGCCGAAGTCATGGAAAACTGAGATGGTCCCTACAATGGTTCGAACCGAGTTCGGGTGTAGCTGGTCCACAGTGATATTGAAATACTTAATGACCTTGACGATGAAGGGATGAAGAGGGAAGCGCAGCCTGACAATGAGCTGCTCCTCGAAGATTGTGATCTCGTCCAGGTCGTGTTGCCAAGGATATCCCTCCAAGGGGATGGAGTACCCGAGGTTTTCAGGAAGTTTGTATTTGAGGATCAGAGCTTGGAGTCTCTTGGGTGACAAAGTTGAAAGACCAAATTTATTTGGGCCTCGGGATTTATTAGCACATTTGGGAGTCAAAGTCTTTTTGGGCGGCTTGGAGGATGACGCCTTCCTACCAAATGACTTGCGCTCCTGAACTAGAGGGTTATCTTTGGCCGGACTGGAATCTATAGGGCTTGCCGAGGTGGTCGCCTCTGTGGCACCGACCTCATTCTCTTGAGCCGAGGAGGTCACTTTGGCTAGACCGGGCTCATACTCACAAGCCGAGGAGGTTTCCTCTGCTTGGTCAGACTCGCTATCACTAAGGGAGAAACTACTACTACTCATACTGGAAAGGAAACGAACTAGAGCGAAGAAAGCTTACCCGAAGAGAAGAGAAAGCGACCTTAGACACAAGAGTGGACACCCCCGACCGGGAGACCAAAGTGCGAGCTCCAAATCATGACAATTCCAAAGCAAGGAGACAAAATGGGACCCCAAGGCCCCTATTTATAGTCACAATAACCGATCTTGAATGGTCCAGATCAAAGCAATCCAACGGTTCTCATAGAAACCGGTCGCACACAATTCCAAAGCAAGGAGACAAAATGGGACCCCAAGGCCCCTATTTATAGTCACAATAACCGATCTTGAACGGTCCAGATCAAAGCAATCCAACGGTTCTCATAGAAACCGGTCACACACCCCTCGAGGCGAAAACAATTGAGCGTGTGTTTTGACATCCGTGGGGTTTTGGAATCCATGTGAAGTCTACGCATTCCTAGTATGCAATCTCGGTACTCGATTGAACTGGGCGGGTCGCTGACGACAGACCGTCGAGCCGAATACCGACCCGGAGGAAGACAAGCCAAATCAACTCAACCTCGTTTTGATCTCCCCGCACCAGGTCAAGACCCCTAGCACGGGGAGTGGGGGGCAACTGATGAGGGGTGATTTGGCCCAAACTAGTAAGCAGGGGACACGTGGACACAACCTAGTGATAAGACGCATGACTCAGCATCCTCGGCCACCTTGCCAGGTCGGGCCACCTCGGATATCTCGATCACCTCGAATAGCACCGGAGCCCAGGAGTCTCGGGATGACCAAGCCTACCGAAGTGACACGTAGTAGATCTCTAAAAGTTTGCCAGCTGTCTCTGAGCCTTTCGAGATCACGCCTCACAACCGTAGGCCTTATCCTCATCTCGCCCGAATCGGATGGACACGATAGGCCTTATTAGCTAAGCACATTATCCACCTTTCGGAGCGGAACAAACTCCTACGGCTTGGACCAAAGATCTTGGGAGTGTTCTGTAAGACCCAATGCAGCCCAGCTATATAAGGGCATCAGCCACGGAGACCCAGGTACGTGCAATTTAGTGCATTCTAGCTTTCTAGTTCTCAAGCTTTCATCTTGCTACTTACATCCAATACTAACTTAGGTATCAGAGCGACCTTGCTAGGTTAGTCACCCGGGTTCTCTGATTCCTTATGTCTTACAGTTCGTCCAAACAATCTTCTAGCTAGGAACAACCAGATCACAGACCATCGGTTATCGAGTAATCTTTGTTATAGAAAATCTAGTGTTATGCCTTCCAAGGCAAATATGTCATCAACTCACTTGTGGCATGTTTACTCGGCCAGTGGTGAACACTGCATGGAGTTGGAAAGCTTTTCAAATATGTTCACTGTAGAGGTATCCATGACCGAGCTTGATCATGTGCTTGATGGGTATTGGCAACATCAACTAATGCACACTCGTGTTTGTTGTTAGATTGGTAACAATCCAACATTTCCAAACCATAGAACTTGTTATATTGGTAACCATCTATAACATTTACGTCTTCAAGGTAAAGGCATTTCACTCGGGGAGATGCAGATATGGGTTGTGTTCGTCATTCATCATTTTGAAGACTGCTCCCCATCTCACGGAACATTTTGAAGAGATGTTGTATGATATGACACGCAGGATCTGGATATACAGATCGTTTTTAGCAATGTTCAGAGCATTATTATTTTTCTAAGTGGATTATTTTGTTGGTAAGGATCCCACACAGAGGTGTTTTCGAATAAGCAGCCATGATTCCCATAACCCATGCTAGAAGAGCATTGGAATAGGAGATAACACGTTCCAACACTCTTCTAACATCATCGGAGACCGTACGTAGATCTCATACATGACTAGATCTGTTCATGGGCCGGGTAGTCCGACGGCCAGGCCCGCACCTCGGCCGGGCTTGGTCATATAATTAGGCCTGCGGGCCTGACCTCGGGCTTAACACAGTAAGCCCGACTGTGTTTCGGGCCGGGCTCGGGATTTGTCAAAAAAGCCCGACCCGACTCAGTTATTATATATTATATAAATAGTATAATATTTATTAAAATATATATTTATAATTTAATATATATATATATATATATTTTATTCTTTTCTTTATAATTTCAATCTATCTCTCTCTTTATTCAGCTGCTTCAACATTAATAATAATATATATTTATTATTTAATATATATTCGGGCTTCGGGCTTTTTATGAGGGCCGGGCTCGGGCCCAAATTGTAGGCTCGATGGTCGGGCCGGGCTCGGGCTCGGGTCTTAAAAAAATTTGTTAATACACAGTAAAAGCCTGGCCCGGCCCATGAACAGGTCTATACATGACGGGTCCCATACGATCTCATGGTGAGATGTGCGGTGTCAAGAGATCCAGACTCCGTTCCAAAATGAGCTGCATCGCACATTTTGATTGCTCCCAACAGAAAACGATTCTAGATATGATCAGACATTGCACATTCTAAACATTATGGGTCCTGATCATCTTGGGTCGTGTTGAAAGCGTTTTTTTGGAATCAAATCTGGTGATCTGCTCCTCACACAGAGGCATCTTACATTGATTTCACATGCACATCCTACCATGCATTGGGAATATCTATCGTACTTATAAGTTATTATTCATGGAAGATGTTTCCGATAAATGGTGGTTGTATATGTGAGGCACCCTGTGAGATGAACAGATCCCGTCTCGTGTTGAGTCTGGATCTGCTCCTCATTAAACGCACCTCACAACATGTTCTGACTATACATCAGAAATATCTCCCTAATATTTATTTTTCATGGGAGATGTTCCAATACGATACAGGGTGGGATGTAGCTATGAGGTCACTGTGAGACGCATTCTGTGAGGAACAAATCCCATTCGACACACTGCGCTTGTAGTCTGTACAAGAGAAAAAAGGTGGAGGCGTAGGGGAGCAGCAATTACGCTAAGTCCAAATTCCCCAACTGCCTAAAACACACAAAAACGCTAGCGTAGAGGAAGGAGGGGAGAGACAGGAGGGAGAGAGAAATAATGGTGGATTTGGTTTTGGGCAAGCAACCGTGTAGAGAGGAAAGCACCCAGGGGTCCCAGTCAACAACCAATTTCTGAGAAAGGGAGAAACAATCTTTGGAGTTTCTTTCTCTCTCGTCTTCATCAACAACGTTTCTCAGTTTGGTTTGTTTGAGCTTTGAAGTTTGAACTTTAAAGAGAAGGGTCGGACGAGAAGATTCTCCACCGGTTTCAAGTTTGAACTAGAGTTAAATTTCTTACACCCTTAACTATAGCCATGGGATCAAGATTTATGTTTCCATGCATGCAATCTTTTGTTTATAGCATCCTGTATGAATCAGAATACAATAGAAACCTTCTCCAATGCTTGTCTCTATTTAGATTTGGGCAATGTTTTTAATGAGTTTTACTTTGTTTCCATTCTGTGATGATTCCCATGGAACATCTTAGTGCTTGCTAGAAGATGTTCAAATGGAGATCCAACCAAATTTCTTTTGCAAAATGGCAGAAGGTTGCATGTAAGAAAAAAAAAAAAAAACTTTGCTCACAAAGAAGACATGCTTTATCTTCTTCATGTAAGAAAAAAAAAGTTTGTCCACAGAGGGAATTGCATCCCAGTAAACTCTCCATAGGAAAATATGGAATCTAAATGCAATTTTTAGCTACCATTTATTTCCATTGTACCACTTGATGAAAATAGCTGGGATAGGACTGAATATAAAGAACTTGTATGCAGATTTTACTGTCTAAATGTAAGAATATTTGAATGTTTCCATAGCAATTGATCATGGTGCAAGTGACGAGAAGGAATGATTATTATTTCCTCCAAAGTGCCTTGAGGGAAATTTAAACAAGAGTTTGTAAATCCCATTGGTCATTTTGGTGGGGATGAAAATTCAATAAATCTTCTTGGCTTAAAAGAAAATGAAAAAAAAATTCTTGTTTAATACCCAAAATAAACTATGACTACAAAGAAAAACAAATAAAAGACCACATTAATTAGATATTATGAGTGTGCATAGTTAGTTACGAATAAACGAGCAAAAAAGAGTGCTAGGCCTAGTTTTGAAACAATGAATGGAGGTTTGGTGGAAGGTGATAAACTTAACTAATTAAATTGAAACAAGGCAAAACACCAAAAATGAAACAGGGCAAAACAAATGTGGAGGAATCCTGTAAAATACAGACCCACCAACTTACTGAAGGAAATTTTGAAATGAAAGTACAGGTTAAGTCTTTAAGTTATGTTAGGGATAATAAGAAATATGAAAATCAGCCTCTGCATTAATGGAGGGGATTGGAATTGTTTTGAGACGGTGTAAAAAATAGAAATAAGACAAAGCCCTTTTATCTTTGATAGCATATCAAAGTTGCAAACAAGCTCCCGTAAACCTTCCGATCCCCCAATTTTCCTTTGCCACCAAGTTGCATTATTTTTGTGTGATCTCGCATCCCACTTTTTGAGAAACCATGTCCCACAATTTTTCCATCCCATCCTTGTGCATCTCACAAACTCGAGAAAATAGAATCTTTAAAGAATATTCCTATTTTTTCATCCCTTTTTCGCAACTCGAATGCAGCCTTATGTTTTATCTTAAGCTTGTATTTTGCATTTGAAGGCATTGGTAATTTTTTCCCCAATAGCAGCAACTATACCTTTTGCTGTTCTGAAGAATAAACTGCTTTTTGATATATTAAATGCCACAAAAATCCCCTCTTGTTTTACTTCTAATTATTTAATTTTGTTCTTTCCACAGAATGACATAACACAAGAAGCTAGCCTGTCAAAATTCAAATCTGAGGTTAAGAGTTCCCAGGTGCTAATTGCAATTCCTTTCTATGAATACAAGATTTTAGTTTTTCATATTTATATATCTTGATGTGTAAAATATAAAGCAATTTCTGCATAACTGTTTTGAATGTGAAATTAGCTGATTGTTAACAACATGGCATTGGTCCACATTTTCACTGTTCTAAAATAGAGTTCCATTTAGAAAAATGACCCAAGGATGAAACAATTTTATTTGCATAGCATTCATTGGAAAAAAAAAAACCATTTATGAATCTTTCTAAAGATAAGTTAGATTCGGAACCGAATATTACAAATCAAATTTGGATCTAGAAATATCCAATTTGGTCTGATCCTTTCGTAGCCCTGATTTGGGTTGGCAATGAAGTAATTTAGTTAACTATAAAAAAAAGCCCCCAAGTACTAGCAAAGAAAAGTAAACCTAAATGAAAAAAAAAATAAAGAACACTTGCCTATATTATTTAGTGAACTTATTATTTAATCATTTCATGTCCATATTTGAGCTTTTACTGTGTGTTTTATGCTGCAAAAGTCGTTTGGTAAATGTTGCTTTTACAACATTATTTTAAGAGTAAAAGTACAAACAAGCATTTGATAACACATATTTTAGGCCTGTTTGGCAAGTCTTTTTGAGAATATTTTCTGGTAGCTCTAACAGTCAAAAGACACATTGAGCTTTTGCATAAATATCTGAGTAGCCCGAAGCTAGTTTGACAGATACATGTCATTCTATGTGTCTTTCTATGTCTTTCCGTGCGAAAATAAAACGTGAAAGATGCGAAAAGGTTTATTTGGAGTTTCCCAAAATGGGTTTTTCACGTCTTCTCGGTGCTCTGGCTTTTGGCGGCTAGATCTTCCGCAAACCAACGGAAATAGACCAAAAATCGATCTGTCCAACCTGCAAACAGCCAAAAGACCGCACAAAAAGATGCACCAAATGGGCCCCTATTTTACATGTGTTATGTCATATAATATAATTCATGTCAACGAATATTTAATTTTAAACTTGAAACATTCAGCTGCCACCTATCTTCCTCAATATGCCATGTGGCATCCATGTGAAACATTTGCTCAATATGCAGAACCACAATTCTACCATGTGGAAAGTTTGATTTTGTGACGTGGTAAGTGCACAAATCTTTGTGCCTTATTACGTTTATGGAAAAAGCATAAATGGGTGTTGTGTTGTTTTTAAAGCATAAAGTCATTGTCATTGTGTAACCAAAATCAGAAACAATTTTTTGTTGATTCCTGGATTATTCTATCTTCCTTTTCTAATTTTGCAAGTTCATCCGGCATTACTGTGATATTATGGTCTGCCATTGAGTTCTTACCAAGTGGTCTAACTTATAGGCCTAAATTTATTGACAACCAAGGAAAATACTTATATATCTTACGATTTTTGAACTGTTGGATAACAAATGTGCTATATCTTGCAAAAAGACTTCTTGCATATCTAGATTGTTGGAGCATTTACCAAAAAAATGTCTAAATTGCTGGAGTAACAAGAAGATTTCTACTTGGTAATACTCAGGAAAATTGAAGGTTGAGGTAAAATAAAGACGGAATCCTGTAATGGGGTCTCAATTAAGGCATAGGTTCAAGTCGGCAAATAGGCAGGTTATTCGGTTGTTGTTGTGGGCCCTGTGTGCACCCTGACACTAACTCCATTTACCCTATAACTAGGTCTAGTGTATAGCACCTTGTCCTTGTGGAGCCAAAGGCACATTAGAATTCCAAAAAAGAAAAAAAAAAAAGAAAAGGAATTACTAATAAAAAGTTATTGAAGGTCTCAATATTCATGATTAGATTAGGTTATATTTAAGAAGATGCAATCATGAAACAAGCTGAAAATTTTTATTTGCACGTAAATAAAGAAACTGTGGTTTCAGCATTTGTTGTTTGTGGTGTTAGAGTAATAAAAACCAAGTTAAACAAAGCTGTTACTGAAAACGAAGTAAAATGTAAGAGGATATAGAATTGTTCCATTTGGGGAGTGAGGATCATGCAAGGAAAGCTTTTTCTAGAACATGAGAGGAGGAGAAAAGGCAGGGTGGAAGTTGATAAAAAAAAAAAAAAAGAGGCAAGCTGGAGTCATCTTAAAGAAGATTGTAGAGTTTTGTTTAGGAGTATGGGAGAATTGATTAGGTGAAGGCATAAAGCTCAAAAGATGAGATGGTTATAGCTGTTTGGTGTCTAGCATTGTCTCTTGTTAATAGATCTCTTGGTGGTCCATATTGTTAGATTTGGAATTTTTAGTAGATGTTTCTGTTTTTCACATCTTGTACTGTTACTAAGAGAGTTGGGGTGATATTTTTTTTATCAATAACAGAATTTCATTATATTAATATATTGCAACATTATAGCAAACAGAGAAGTTAAAAAGGCTTAACCCTCCCCAAGAAAGCAACATCAAGCTCACAATATAGCCCAGTACAATTGATCCCTTCCCACACCTTGTTTTGCCAAAGCATCTGCAGAGGCATTTACTATTCTTTTCACCCACCAAAATTGGATGTCCATCCCCCTAGTTAGCCATTTGATTTCCCTTCTTTCATTAGCAAACTTCCGAAGACCACTTCCCCTTTGCAGCCAGCTCAACACTAACTTTGAATCCCCTTCAATAATTATTTTTTGTACATTCAGTTCCTTACTCTTTCTAATACCCTCCAATAGAGCATAGATCTCAGCTTTCAAAGAGTCCTCAACCCCAATGGAGCCTGAATACATTGCCATCACCTTCCCCTCCTCATCTCTAAAGACACCTCCTACACTTGAAGGGCCTAGATTACCTTCACTACTCCCATCAAAAT
Source organism: Nelumbo nucifera (assembly GCF_055504915.1). NCBI lineage: Eukaryota > Viridiplantae > Streptophyta > Magnoliopsida > Proteales > Nelumbonaceae > Nelumbo > Nelumbo nucifera. The sequence goes on from NC_142654.1 coordinate 55,406,954, forward strand.
TTAGCTTTATAAAACCATTGCCAAGTGGTGACCACACAAGAGAATCAGTAGACCAAGCCTGTGCAGAATTAACTACTTCCCCCCAGCTATTCAACAACATATCTGTAGACACATCATCAAACAATCGAACAAATTTTAGCCAATGCACCACCCTAACTATTATGGCCTCAACAACACCTTCTTTGTTTCTTTCCTTTTCAGAGAAAATTTGGAATTCCATTCCTCCCATAAAGACCAGCAAGTAGTATCCCTTACACATCTCCGCATGATCCTTCCCCTTCTATTAGGCCATCTAAAGAACAAAGAGCTAAAAAGGCTTTGGATGTTTGATGGAGGGGGGTTCCACCTACAACCAAAAAGGGAAAAAAAATCCATCCCAAATAGCAGAGGCAAAAAGGCAAGAAATTAATAAGTGGTAGGAGCTTTCACCATTAGCATTACAAAAAATGCACTAGCTTGGAGACAAGCACCAATAAGGCCTTTTCCTTTGGAGTAAGTCATAGGTGTTACATCTTCCCAAGAAAGCTTCTCAACAAAAAGGTCCAATCCTTGGAAGAATCGGCTCACCCCAAACTTCCTTAATTGGAAAAATTTGTGCAAGGTTACTATTAGAAGGCAAGAAGGACTTGAAAAAGGAAGCACAAGAGAAAGACACGGAAGGAGTTAGTGTCCATAGTCTCTTATCCCTTTTAGAGGGGTACACCACCTCATTTAAGATTTGAATCAAATTCAGTACACTTTTAGCTTCTAAATCTCTTAGGCTTCTCCTAAGCCCTAAATCCCATTCAAACCCAAGTTTGGACTGAGAAGGAACAAGAAAACTAGATATAACCTTGCCTCTATATTGGGAAAGCGAGTAAAGCGAGGGAAATTGTTCTTTCAAAGGCAAATAACCTACCCAAATGTGTTCCCAAAATTTAACCTGATTCCTAGAACAAAAATCATACCTGATGTGTTGCAGAAAAGAGGGGAGAATTGCATGTATAGATTCTAAGGACAGGCACCAGTTGATCTTGTTGAAGTCCCTGTATCCCAGCCATCCTCTGATTGACCATGAATACTCAAAATAACTCTAGTCCACAACTTCTCCCTTTCACCTTCCAACCTCCACAGCCATTTTCCCAACAAAGCTTCATTTTTCTTTCGAATATTACCTAGTCCTAACCCTTCATCAGCCCTGCTTTTAGAGACTAATTCCCAATTCGCCCTGTGATCCTTCTTTTCCTCCCCAGGCAAATTTGACAATGTAGATTTAATCAAAGTGATTCTAAAGACTGATAAATAATACATAGGCAAATTTGCCAATGTAGATTTAATCAAAGTTATTCTGCCACCTAGAGATAAGTAATTCTTCTTCCAAAAGGCTAATTTCTTTTGAAACCTACCAATTACAGGTTTCCAAAAACTCTCTTTCTTCAGATTATCCCCAAGTGGCATCCCCAAATAACTCATAGGCCATTGAGCCACCACACACCCTAAAGCTTCTGTTGTTTCCCTTATAGCTCCCTCTTCCATATTAATCCCCACTACACAGTTCTTATCAAAATTCACCCTCATATTTGACATCTATTCAAAAACTTGAATCGCCAATTTCAAATTTGTAGCCCATTTCACCTCCTCCCCCTCATAGAACAAAATAGTATATTCAATAAACTATAAGTGGATAATTGGTACACTAGTTTCTCCAACCCTCCACCCCCTCACTAGACCTTTCAAATATGCTCTCTCAATTAACCTCCCCAGCACCTCTACAATCAATGTGAAGAAGAAAGGAGAGAGGGGGTCCCCTTGTCTAATTCCCCTAATGGTTAGGAAGTGATCCACTACAGCTCCATTTACCAGGATAGAATAATGACAAGATTCAATACAACCTAGTATCCATTTGCACCATTTCTCCCTGAAGTCAAAATAATCCAACACTTGCATCAAGAATGACCAATCAACCATGTCATAAGCCTTCTCTAGGTCTAGCTTGCACGCAATCCCTTTCCTCCTTGTTCTCTTTAGATCCTCCACACACTCATTGGCTATTAAGATTTGATCCACAATTTATTTATTTCCCACAAAGGCTCCTTGATTCAGAGAAATTAGATCTGGAAGCACCTCTCCAAATTCTTCTGGACATTATAGTCATTCCACCAACTCTTAACTAACTTAACAAACCCTGGGTGAGACAGCCACATATTCTCAAATCTGAAAAGTGTAGGCCCCCCCTATTACCAAGATCCTCTTTCTCTAAAGTAATGGGCAAGTGGTCTGAAGTTATCTTAGATAGTGTTCTAGAAATAACAACCCCCAATGCTCCTCCCAATTTGCTATGAACAAAAACCTATCCGGTTTAGAGCATATAGAGTTCTCTTGAAGATTAGACCATGTGAACAAACCATGCAACAAAGACACCTCTTTTAACTCAAAACTATTGATGAGGCTATTAAACTTCCTCATGCTGGCAGTAGTACCTCTCCTCACACTATTGGTTTCCTCCAAAAATATGATGACATTAAAATCTCATCCTAAACACCATGGGTCTTCCCAAAGTCCTCTAATATCTCCCAACTCCTCCCAAAATTCACTTCTTTCAAGTCATTCAGATTCTTCACTTTACACCCCATCTACTCCACAAACTCTACAACCGAATCTTTTTTGTTAATTTTCTTAACAACTCCTCCTTGCCCTTCCTCGTTATTCTTCTCTTCCCCAACCTCCCTTATTTGCCACTTCCCTTCTATATTCCCCTCCCCAATAATCCCACCCAAAGCACTTGTCTCAGCTTCTTTCTTTTTCACTTCTTCCAAAAAGTTTTCTATTAACTTCCATACTCTCTTGCCCACCTCCACCTCTTCTTCACTATTACCCCTTGCCCCTTTGCTTTCCACCCCAACAATCTAAGAGGTCTACGACAGTAAGGCTAGCTGGGACTCTTGGGCAAAGGCATAAGACAAAAAGTTAGGACCATAAACGAAATTCACTATCGTACCTTGGCTGGAGTCTAGGATAGGTTCGGTAGAAGAGGGAATACACCCTTCCGCAGCTAAAGCAACAGAAACCTGGGTTGAACCTAATTCCTCAGATGGGGCAAACATTTGGGAGGCGTTTCCTATAGAAGAGTTCTCTTTCGACAAACTCTCAAGGCTTTGTGGCTCACCACTTTGTTGAGCATCAATGATTAGTTGGTGGTGAAACACTCTTAATTGCTTATCAGTATCCAGCCCATTGCCCTCCACTTAGTTACCTTTTTCCCCCATCGGTTTCAGAGTATCACCCCTTCCGACCAAACCCAAATCATTGTTTGCTTCATCCATTTCCTTTGTCTGCAACAGAATGGGAGTTGTATTTGCCACTAAATCATTTTCACCAAACAACAAGGAATTATCAAGCACTTCGTCTTCAAGAACTACTACTTTTGTGACCTCCTCCAGACTTTCTGCTTTAAAAGTCTCAATCAAACTTGTATCCTCATCATTTGAAATTCCACAATCAATCCATCCCTTGTCTTCCACCTCCAAATCTTCCTTATTTCTTCTATAGTATCTCGGATTCGACCAGTCCTTAATAATCCTGCTCCCTTCCTGTTCTTTGTGGATTGATCTGTCTCTGCTAAAACACTTCCTTTCTCCCCTTTGTATATTTTCTCAAAGATCCCACATCTTTGTGTATCAAAGATCCTACCTAATAGTCATCCACCCACATGACTGTTAAAAGACTCACATGCATTTAGGACCATGGTCGACCCTTTGGTCTGGCTAACCCGTGCCCGATTCGACTCAACTAGTCTCAACTTATTACTAGCTCACGTTAACTCCTGAACTATGTCCACATATGTGGGCCCCACCCCTTGAGATTTTGAGTTTGAAAGAATTTCTTTTTCAAGGTGCCCTCCAACTACACCTCCTACACCCGACTGTTCCCCTTCCCAAAAGGGAGTTTCTTTGCCCTTTCTCCTATCAACCAGTGGGTTATTGCCACGTAATACTTCACCTTCCACCTCATCATCTTCTTCCACCGTCGAGGACCTCTTCCACAACGACACTTCCACTTCCGTCAGAAACTAAACCTTCCTCCATAGCTCATTTGAGAAAACAATTATCACTCGAGGTATCTCCATCGGCCTGATCCCCTGGATATTCACCATAACTGCTCACATGTTCTTGAAGTTGGAATCCTCCGATTTTCCCCCCATGATATGACTAATCTTCACCACCAAATTCCTCCAAAAGTTGAACGGTAACCTAACTAGCTTAATAGCAAATTTATCCACCACAACGTCATCATCATTACAAGACATATACAATTTCTCGATGATGACCACCCCTTCTTAGGTGACAATGGAAGAGAACTCCATCTTTTCACTCCCCACATCAAGTATCACTTTGCTATCACTGAACGGCACCACTACCACAGGTGACATGAAGCCAAACTTCTTCCCTATGTCCTCCACAATCAGCTGCCAATCTTTAATTTTTTTGGCCGCTGTTAGCACAAACCTACTCACCCACTTCCTTTTATCCACATCCATCTCCAGTTTCTACATTTTAACAATGCAAGCCACTTCGCAATTCATGCTTTGTTCTACATCTGCTACTTCATTTATTTGTTTTGGGAAGTCAGTGTCGTAGCTCCTCTGCACTTCCCTTTCTTCTTTCTCCCAAAAGGATTTCTGTGGCATCGCCTCTGTCTTCTCCGTCACCACCAGGTAATCCTGTAGTTTATCTATAAACCTTTCCATCATGTTTTCTTTTTTACCTTCCGGGATGCAAATCAGCTTCCTCTTCCCATTTCCGAAACATTCTATTAACATTATGAACCATCCCTCTCTGTTGTTTCTTCATTCCACCAAGAATGTCTTCCTCTCTGTGTTCATCTGCCCCTTCCAACCATTCACTTTCTTTGTGTGTAATGCTCCATCAATAAAACCCTTTACACAGGCTACCGCATCTCTAACTAGAAAGATTATGGACTTCTTTTCTTCACACATTTTCAAGTAGACCTGATCATTAAACCTGCATTCTTCAAACATGAACCTCTTTGCCTCACATTCCCACCCCTTCCTCCACCTTGCCACCAGCTTGAACTCCACAAGTAAACCACCAGCCAAGCTAACCCCATACATACTATTATTATAAAGAAAGAAAGTATTATGACATGATTTCGGGGTATTTGTATTGAGTGAATATTGGAGAGGTTGAGGTGTTTTGCTTTTGTTTTTTTCTCTTGCAGGTTCCTTATCATCTTTCTTGTATTCTCCTTTTTCCTTCTAATAGAATTTTCTTTACCATAAAAGAAGAGGTAAAGTTGCTTGAAGACACTAAGGGATATATCATAATTAAATTTAATATAAAATTTGGGATTTTAGATCCAAAAGTTTGTGCTGATTGTAGAAAGAAGATTCACCAAAATATAAGCTAAGTACATAAGTTCTATAGAGGATGATAGTATTGATGTTGTTCTTTACATCTTTTGCACCATTATCAAATCACCTTCAAATGGTAGTGGTTGGGTTGTGTTTAAAAATCTTTAATCTTTCCACAAGATCAATATCTTCTATCTTAAAAGTCATTCTATCACCTTCATAAAATCCCCAAGATTGTTGGGCAATATTTGTGGTGAGTGATTGAATGGAATGACCAGTGATGGGTCCAATGAAAGATGATCCAAATTCTAAGGCTAAGTTTGGTTTCAGTAGAAATTTCATTTGCACTTGTGTAAATGCATAGGAGTTCAAAAAAATGTCAAAAAATATATATATATATATATATATATATATATTAAACATAATATTAATAAAAAATATAAACTTAAATTTTAAAATAAATATTTTAAAAAACCTATTATCTACAATTAAAATACATAAACATAAAATGTAAAGCATATTCAAATGAGAATTTAAAAATAAAATCAAACATATAAAACATTTACAAGCATGTAAAACCAACAATCTCTTTTTTTCCTCAATTGCAGTTACTTCAAGTAGCTAATGTGATGTAAAGCATACTACATTCCCGATTCTATGAGTCACCTTTGTGCCACGCTCCTTGAGGCAAGCCCAAACAAGTCCATGTTAGGGTCTTAAATTTTTAGTTCTCACACAAAAATAATGATTTTATAATTTTAATTGTTTTTTAATAAGATATTTTATTAGGATGAATGAATGAACAACATTAGCAAATAGGGGGTTCTTGGAGCTCCAGAAATCATTATTTTTGTGTGAGAACTAAGAATTTAAGACCCTAACATGGACTTGTTTGGGCTTGCCTTGAGGGGCATGGCACAAGAGTCGAGGGGAAGAGCCCCCGGCCTAGTTGCTAGGTTCAAAAAAAGTAAAAAAGTATCAAATTTTCAAAAGGCTCACGCTTGAGCTAAGGCACAAGGTGCATTGGGCACACCAAGCACATGCCTTTTGAAAGGGCTGCTCTTAGAACCTAGTCAAGGCACATACCCTAAAATGTGCCTCACTTGTGCACCTAGGCACGCCTTTTAAATCACTGGATGTGAGGCAATCCACTACTTGGAGGTGTGAGGTGTAGTTCAGAATGTAAGACACATACCCTAAAATGCACATTGCCTGTGCGCCTAGGCACACCTTTTAAATCACTGGATGCAAGGCATTCCACTACTTAAAGGTGTGAGGTGTAGTTTAGAATGTAAGAGGCATAAGCCTCTTGAACATAAGGAAGCATACACCTCCTTAAGAGGGAGGGGGATGAGGAGGTGGGCGAGGAGGAAGAAGAGGAAGGAGGATCTCATCCTTTTTTTTTAATTTTATAATGAAAGATGCCTTGTATTAAGGAGGATCTCATCTTGTTTGTCCTCCCCTTCCTTGTCCTTTCTTTATTTTCTCTTTCTTTATTTCTTTATTTTTTCTTTCATTCTATCTTTTTATATGAGGTGTGCATGAGGGATATGCCTCTAGCACACCTTATGCAAAAGGCATATGCAGTATATACCTCCTCCTAAGCCTTTTAAAAGACCTGTTATGGTAAAAGGTTATTAACTACTTCCCCTCAGCTACAAGCATGGGGATACAAACCAAATACTTGCTCTTTAAAGTCTGATGTAGGATGGGGTAGGGTCCTACTAATTTAGGAACTAGTGGTGGGTTTTGTGGGGAAAAGAAAGTGCTATAGATGATTAGGGATAAAGAGAGAGAACTCTTGCTATTATGGTAAACAGCAATGAGATTTGAAGAAGAAACAGGTGAGAGAGAAGGAAAAGGTAGGGAATGGTGGGAGGGTTGTGACCCCATATTTAAGTGGCAAGGAATGAGGTTCCATAGGAAGCTCTAGATGTTGAAAATTAAAGTTAATGAAAGGAACACCATGGAATTTGGGAGACTTGAAGAAAAAAGCAAACTATGATTGATCAAATTGAGGAAATAGATTTGAAAGGAGAAAGGTTTGGAGAACATTATATTCCAAGAGGAAATAAGTTGGAGGCAAAAATCAAGGCATAAATGGGTAAAGGAGAGATGGGAATACAAAGCTTTTTCATGCAGTGGCAAATGGAAGAAGAAGGAACAATTTTATCTCAAGTAAGAAGTTGGGGGGAGGCTAAAACTCTCATGTAACAAGATGATATAGTTGGGGCATTTGTGGATCATTTTAAGTCAATGTTAGAATGCCCCTTGGTGGTAGAGTGTGGGTAGAACTAGAAGGATTGAAGTGGCCAAGTTTAGTGCTGGAGATTAAGGAGTGATTAGAAAGAAAAATTGATTTTGAGGAAATAAAGGAAGTTGTCTTTTCTATGGATAGATCAAAAGCTCTAGGGCAAGATGGGTTTACAATGGCATTCTATCAAGATTGTTAAGATATCTTGAATGAGGACATTTAGCTAGTATTCAATGAGTTTTATAGGTGAGGAGTCATTAATCTAGGGTTGAATTCCACCTCTATTGCTTTGATATCCAAGAAGAGTGATGTTGTCCATCCAGGAGATTTCAGACCTATTAAAGTTTTATGTTGGGGGTAATATCATCTTTTTGTCCTTTGTTTAGTAGTCTTATGTTATATGCAACCATTGGAGGGTATTTTTGTATTTTTGTTTTTATTTGAAGTCCAATAAAACAAAGGTCGATAGGAGGAGGAGAGGCAAGTTCAAATCTCACTCCTGGATCTTGTTTCTTCTCACTTCTTGATTTGGTTAAAGCATATCCTCCAATAGATTGGCATTCCTATTAGCAAGCTAATTAAGCTCTTCTATGATAATGAAGCTGCCACACATTACTTCCAATCTAATTTTTCACAAGAGAACCAAACACATAGAAATTGATTGCCATTTTGTAAGGGAAAACATGACAAATGGTGATGTTGTCACAGCTGATCTATTCACCAAAGGTTTAAGTCATGCCAGGATAGGTTACATTTGTAAGAAGCTGGAGCTTTATGATATATATGCTCTAGCTTGAGGGGGAGTGTTAAAGTTTATGTTGTAGGGTTAATATTGTCTTTTTGTCATTTGTTTCCTAGTCTGATCTTATATGAAACCCTTGGAGGGTATTTTTATAATATTGTTTTTATTAGAAGTCTAATAAAACATAAGTTGATAAAAGGGAGGCAAGTTCGATTCTCTTGCTTGGACCTCGTTTATTCTCACTTCTTCTTGCTTTCTTCTCTTTTTTTTGGACCTTGTCTTGATTGAATCTCTTCCTCATCCCTTTTCTTCTTTATTTCAACCTTTCTTCACCCTTTTTCTAGCCTTTATTACAAGATCAATTGATTTGGTGAAACAATCTATCATAGTTGTCAAGGCGATGCCTAGGCGAGCCCTTCGAAGCTCGCCTCACCTAATTGCCAAGCAGTTTTGTACTTTCTATTATAAAATACAGTTTTATTTTTTATTTTCTGAGATTATAACTATAAAATAGGCATTATTAAACTAAAAGACCAATTCCCCTATTTGTTTGCTATCTCAAACTACAAAAGTGAGCTCGTCTCTACCTTTTTGGTATGTTCCAACTCTATAATTGGGTATGGATGGGATTTGGGACAAAGAAGAGCCATTAGGCATACAGAGGTTAATAACATCTCAATGCTACTTGATAGGATTTTCTTGGAACCTACTAAATCTGACATTCAAATCTAGGCCCCTCCATCCTCTTGTGTGTTTTCTTGTGCTTCCTTCGTTAATACTTTAACTTCACATAATGTTAATGGTGGACAACCTTTCCTTTTAAAAGAGGTATAGAGAAAGCCTAGTCCCCCTTGGGTTGGGAAAGTCTTCCTGGAAAGAACAAATACCTATGATTTGATTTAAAGAATGAGACCTAAAAGTTGCTTATCCCCTCTTCTTTGTAAAGATGATGGTGAGAATTATTATCACTTATTAATTTCCTACCCTTTTGTTAAAGTTATTTGGGAATGGTTTCTTTTTTTGTTTGGTGTAGGTGGTCCCTCCTGTTGAATGTATATAGTTTGTTTGCTTCTACAACTTTCAGTTGGCCAAAGAAGAGGGGAAGGATAATGTAGAGATGTATTAGGGCTCCTATAAGTTGAATTGTATGGAAAAAAAGGAACTCAAGATTATTTTCAGACAAGGAGAGAAGCAAAGAAGCTATCATAGAGGTGGTTTTCAATAAAGTGGGACATTGGATTAAATCCTTGGAACTTTTTAAAGGCTTCCCAATTGAAATTTTTTAAGAAGCTAAAAGAAAGCTGCCTTATAGCCTCAGTCAAGAATGCCTTATTCCCCTCTTGGATCCCCCCAATTAATGGGTTTGTTAAGCTGAATTTTGATGGAGCAATGTTGGAAATCCATGGCCCTTAGAATTGGAGGAGTTTTTAGGGATAAAGGTGGTAAAATCACTACTTTATTTTCAAGCCCCATTCGAGGGGGTGCTTCTTTACAAGCTGAGCCATTGGCGGCTTTGGAGGGGTAAAAAGGGCAAAGGATATGAATATTCAAAAGTTAATCATTGATGGGGACTCCAATGCCCTTAGATCCACCATTAAACATGTCTGATACCAATCCGGTGGCCCGGAACGACCCCCACTTACACCTCAAACACCCACCTGTGAAATCTCAGCCCAAAATACCATCATTTACCCTTTAACCACACCAAGATTCCATTTCAAGGTTCTAGATTGGTCGAATTACAAATCTGCCTGATTCGGGCCCAATTGGTTCAATCTAACTTTACCAATCACCCCATAATACTCAAATCCCTTACCTTGAGAAGTTTCATCCAAAATAGACCATGTTTGCCCTTTGACCGCACCTAGATTTCGTTTCGAGGTTCTAGATTAGCCAAATCAAACCTTTTCTATATCTTCCTGATCCGGGCTTAGTTGGACCAAGATGACCCCACCAATCACCTCATATCACCCAAAAACCCCACCCTATGAAATTTCAGCCAAAATTATCCTCATTTACCCTTCCATCTAAAAAGATTTTATTTCGGTCAATCTCTTTAGTACACTTACACAAAACCCTTTTCAGCAGTCAGACCCATCTCAACCTTCCACTTTTTTACCCAAAATCTTGGCCATCCATCCAAAACCCCAGTTTGACCACCCTTTGACCTAGTTTGACCAAACTTTTTTAAAATTACAAAAATGACCCTCAGAGTTCCCAAAATTATGAAAATGCCATTCCGTCGAACCAGCTACCCTCTCGCATCCCAGAATGCCATCATTGGCATAGGAAGAGTCCCAAATCGTTCAAACACATTGCAAAAGTTCCCGGTTATAAGCCACATTATAAATGAGTCTCCAGTCAATCTGGCGATAGTAGTTATCACCCGGAGATCTCTTCCCTTCCCGTTCACTTAACGATTTCAGGCCAAGATATTACTCAGGTAGCCTCACTGAAACTCTTTTTCCTTTCTTTTTTTTACTATGACGATTAAAGGTTAGGGAATAGATCGATGGAGTAGGTTTCATTGAGCTCAATCCCGTATATATGTTCTTTAGCCCAATTTGACCTAGAATTTGCTATTTTTTATGCTTCGTGTGGTTAGATCTGTGATTAATTCGGTTATACCTTAATTCTGGATATCGAATGGATATGGATTTATGTCAGTTGTTTCTCTATGAAGTTTATGTTGTGTTAGGCCGATGAAATATAGAAGCGTTTGTTATTTTCCTTCTTTATTTTGTTTCATTTTGATTTATCTGTTCGATTACAGAAGCCTGTTATTTTCTTCTTTTCCTCTAGTTCTTTTTAGTTTATTATTTTTTTGTTGTTAATGATTTATGAGATTGGGGTTTCTGAACTAATACCTGCTTGTTCATGCTAAATGATGAAGTATGCTTTGTTTAGTTTTATTTGATCTTATTGATGCTTTAAGATTGCATGTGCCTAGTCTTTTTGTATAAGAGCAATAAATCCCTTTTACCTCATCACTATCAATGCTTTTCAAAAGAACAAATATGCACGATGTGGACACTTGCATTTTTGTATTGCGTAGCTGAATTCTAGTTTGGCATTTGGGTAAATTACAAAGAATCTCCTGTATTATGGGGTCTGTGATAAAGACCCCCTGTATTTTGTTTTGCGACAAAGACCCCTTTGTACTATGACCGTGAGACAAAGACCCCCTTCCATCCAAAAAGGCTATTGTAATATTTTTAATTCCCATACTACCCTTGTAATTAACTATTTCGAATGAGTGAAATACTGTTCATCTTCCCCGACCTCACGATACACAAATAGCAGCGACAGTAATCCCCATATGGGAATGGAATCGTGAGGCTGGTAAACGTCGAGCACCTTAATGGAAAAATAGCTCAAACTTCAACCCAGCAAACAGAAGTTTGAATTAGAGGTCTAGAGAGGAAAATAAAAAAGAGAAGCAAAGAGAAACAGAGATTGAACTGTGTTTGGCTCACCTACGTAGGACGATAAGCATATAACCCAGTCCCAGGTAGACAAAATACAGAGCATACGACCGTCATTGACGATGATGACGATGCTTTGGCAGTGGTCGAGTGTGGGCCTGCTTCGCTCTAATCGGTACAATGAAGCACATCTGGCTGAAAGAACTCTCAGCTCTGATTAAAGTGATGCACAATGGAAACCCTCAAGTAAGGCATCGTTCAAATGCCCTGGTGCAGATTTTCATCCTATTTACCCTACTAGCGCAGAAAACTAGCTAGTGATGACTTCTGCTGTATATTGTGCTAATTAATTACATACTTGAACAAATGTCCTCACTGATAATATGCATATGAAAAGTATGATCGGTTCCAAGGAAGAATCCGCCAATCCTTACATGATGAGAGATTTCCTCCATTGAACACCTGGCAAGTTGGTCTCTAGCTGCAACTACTTGCCTTGTAACCTATCAGCCTCGCTGAAAGAAAACAAAAAAAAAAAAGAAGGAAAAACAGTGATGATGGAAATAAGAGAACCAAAACACAAATGCACCCTAATGGTCGAACTATCAAACAACAACACAAATATGATCAAGAAAGTGCAAAATGAAGAAGAATTTCAACTGTCGCCGCCACCACCATCACCACTGTGGCCCCCAATAACAACACCGTGATGAATAGTACCGCTTCTATTTTTGTCTCCACTGTGACCACCACTATCATGATGTTGGGTAGCAGCTTCACCAAGATGTTCGACAATATCATGAAAGCCATCCCCTTTATCCTCGGCACCATTTCTAGAGATGCAGGCAACATCAGTAGCAGCTATCTTTGGTTCTCTTGTGCTTAGTAGCTGCTCCTTGTTCTACATCATGAGAAGCATTGTGAGCCGAAGGCCTACGACCTTCACTTCTGGCAACCTTGCACAGTTTGATACTTAACTTCTTATGGCCGCTCTTGCAAAGGTAAGCTAGAAAATCTCCGAGCAACATGGTCTACAATAGACCCATAGGTAGTACTCAGGGCATTTGCAAAGGCTTCATCTTCCTTGTGGATGCCCCCCACTAAAGGTTGTTTATACTCTTCTTTTTTTTTTGTCAAAGTTGGTTCTGTATAGTGTATACCTTAGATTATTAAGGTGATGCTCTTTTTGTCGTTAAGTTCTTGTTGTCATATGCATGTTCTCTTAAGCCTTCTTGACGAATCCACACTCTAATTGCGGACTGTAGACAATCATGCATGGTTTTAGCGGAAATAGAGGAAAGCGGGAAGAAGAAAGGGGAAGGGGAAGAAGAGAGGTCGGGAGAGAGAGATGTGAAGGAATCTGAGGTAGAAGGGATTACGTTGTTGTTGTTTGTGTATTGTGAGGTCGGGGAAGATGAACAAGGTTTTTCTCCCAAATATCTAAATAGTTATTACAAGGGTAGTATAGGGATTAAAAAATACTGCAACGGCAAATTTCAACGGAAAGCTAACAAAAGGGGGTCTTTGTCACAAACCCCATAGTACAAGGGGTCTTTGTAATTTACCCTTGTCATTTAAATGCCTTCCTTTTATAAGCTAGCTATTGTTTGTTTAAGTAATTACTTTTGTTTCATATTGGAGGCTATAATACCATGTGGGCCCCACCTATTGGACTCGGGAGAGGGGTGCCTAACCCCTTCCCTCTCCCATCTTATTCTTACCCGGACTAGTTGGATCAATGCCTTGGGCTTTGGAGTCAATATTAAAACAAAGCATTTTAAAAATCATTTTCGGAGGTCCCATCACCTTCATTTTCTAATTTGACGAGTGGTGACTCCATTTCTAGCCCAAGTGGCAAGTGAGTCATTTTTCTCGATATTGGGGAGTTCTCGAACCATAGGTGGGGTTCACATGGGGCCCACTTGGCTTGATAGCCTTTTTCTTGTATATACGCATGCTTTTATGTTACTTTTCTTTTATTAGAATAATAACTACTCATTTCATGTTGATTAGTAGATAGTTGTTTATTGCTTTATTTATGTAATTCCTTATTTTTTTATGCATATTCTCCATGCACCATTTGCATTAGATTTTAGCATCCTATTTCCTATTAGGAGGGGGGCGGTAGGTGCTAGGCCATTTGGACTGCACCGACAACCCGCAAACCAACCACCAACAAGAAAAACCTGTTTGTTCGACGGGTGGAGGTTTGAAGGCTAACAACCTTGTTGGAGCCTTGAATCTAGGTGTCAAACTCTTCCCACATGCATCACTTTCTACGTGTCAACCTAGTCATTTAGGATGTCAGCCACTGCCACTTTGTTTGCTTGCATGCCCCCTGTGGGGCCCACATCAAATAACAACATAAAATAAAAAATATTAAAAAGGATAAAAGTCAAAAATAAATAAAAAAATCAAAAGTCCAACACAAAAAAAAGTATAAAACCAAAAATTAAAAAAATTAAAAATTAAAAAAAAAATAATTAAAAACAATACATATAATAATATAAAGAAAAACAAGTAAAACAAAAAAGGGTAAAAAACTTGAAACAAAAAAAGGGATAGTAAGGTTTAGTTAAACACAAATACACATAAAAAATTAATTAAAAAAAATTTTAATCTAAAATTTTGAACTAAAAAGGTAAAAAAAGAAATAAAAAAAAAGAAAATTAAAATAATCAAAATTCCCATTTAAAAAAATCAAATACGGGACAAGTTTTTAAAAGAGAAAAAATGTAGAAAAGATAAAATATATAAAAAATAAAAGGAGGGACAAAATCACAAATTTTTGAAAAATCCAAAACTAAAGTGTTAAAAAATAACAAAATGAATAAAAAACAAAAATAATTGATTGAAAATACTGATGTAAGAGAAATCAAAATAAAAAAAATAATAAGATAAGGAATTCAAAAAATCAACAAACATAGAAATACTAACAAAATAAAAAAGAAAGAGAAAATTAAAAAAGAGAAAGAGAAGAAAAAAGAAAAAAGAGAATAAAAAAATAAGAAAATGAAGGAAGAAAAAGAAATAAAGAAAAATGTATAAAAAAGAAAACAAAAAACAAAATCATTTAAATAAGAGATATCCGGAATATTTTTTATGGTAATTAAGAAAATTAATTATAGAACAAATATAAAAAAAATAAAAAATAAGAGAACAAGAATTAAAGATCTAAAAAGAAGAAAAAAGGAGAAAAAAGGAAGCAAGAACAAAATAAAAAAACAAAAAAATTTAAAAAACCAAAAATAAAATAAAGATATTTTCAAAATAAAAAAAAAACAAAAAATAAAATCACCTTAGATCAATCAGGAGTTACAAGTAAAAAAACACAAAGAAAAAAATAAACAAAAAAACAAAACAAGAATTAAAGATCTAAAAAGAAGAACAATGAATAAAAAAGGAAACAAAAATATTCAAAATAAACAAAATAAAATAAAAAATAAAATAAAAATATTTTCAAATTCAAAAATAAAAATAAAAAATAAAATCACCTTAGATCAATCACGGAGTTACAAGTAAAAAAAAAACACAGAAAAAAATTCAAAATGCAAAAATAAATGCAAAAATAAATGTAAAATCCAAAAAAGAAAAAAATGAAAAAAAGGAAGAAAAGAAAAGAAAAAAGAGGATGAGGATGATCTAAATTTCTTTGAGTTTGTTTTAATTAACCAAAGTTTTGGGAAATGTAATAAGTGCGTTATCAAACAAAAAAAAATGATCAAAAATCATATCATTATAAAAAGAGAGAGAGAGAATAAAAAACAAAAAAGAAGATGTATACAAAGGTGAAATAAGAAAGTAAAGCTAAGAAAAGTATAAAAAAAAAGAAAATAGAAAAAAAAACAAAAGAAAGACGAAAGAAAAAAATAAAATAAAAAGAAAGAAAGAAAGAAATGAGAGATGCTCAAGGTAAGATATAGAAGAATAAGTAAAATATGAGACAATGGTGCATAATGATCTAATTGATGTCCTTTTTCATAAGAGGTTATTCTCGAAGATCTAGAATTCAGAAGGCATTGCAGTTCAACCCGAATACTTTATCATGTCTAAAGTCCCTTCTAAAACTGATTGCATCCCTCAAGTGGCGGTCCCACCAAACACAAAGACAACAGTGTTGACTCATGTCTCGTATGGTGACTACCTCCATCTCCAAGAGACATTGAATGAAATGTCAATTAAGTTGGCCAAATTGGAAGCCAAGAAATCTCAAACTGCTCAATCTGCTCCCGCAATGGGAACCCAACCATCTTTCCCTCCTACATCCTATTCCTTTGTATCCTCTTTATCCTATAACCCTAGTCCCATGTCAGAAGCAGCATATTGGTTATCTCCCTTTGTTTTTACTACAAGAACCAAATAGACTCATCAATCAAGGACATTTCACATCTCTAATTTTGAGAATCCAACCTTACCTCAACCCACTGGTGCATCCTTGGAAGGAAAGAATTTGAATGATTGTCACCTAGTCTCCGCTCCAAGATCCCTTCAAGATTGAATTAGAGCAGATTAAAGATGAGTTGAAGAGGTTGAAAAAAGTTCAGAATTTGGGAGTTACAGATTTCAAAGAGTTGTGCTTGTACCCTAATGCGGAGTTGCATGTTAAGTTCAAAATGCCAGACCTTGAAAAATATGATGAGAAATGATGCCCACAAATGAGAAATTATTCATTCAGATGTTTTAGAAGAGCGTTATAGGGAGTGCTAGAACTTGGTTTGCAAATATGGCATATGAAAAGAAAAAGACTTGGAAATGTGTTTCAAAGGCATTCTTAGACCAACTTTCTTATAACATGGAGTTAGCACCTGATCGAACAGATCTCGAGTTTATGACTTAGAAGTCAGGAACAAGTTTATTGGATTATGCATATCGGTGGCATAAATGGAAGCTAAATTACGACACCCAATGCCAAAAGAAGAGGTGGTGTGGTTGTTTATCAAGACATTAAATGATCCATATCATACATTGTTGATTGCACAACCTTTGAAGGATTTTAGTGATGTCGTGAAGGGAACTGTCAGAATCAAAGAGGCTCTTAAAGGGTCGGATCAACCCGATGATGATCCCTAGAAATTCACCATCATTCAAGAAATCCTCTCCAAAGTATAATGAAGGGAATGAAGTGCAAGCTACTTCTGCTTTTAAGTTTCGGGTACTTCGAAACCAGGTTCGGTCCAACTCGTTTGAGAAGTGCAAGCTATTTCTGCTTTTGAGTCTCGGGTACCTTAAGCCCATTTCCCAAAAGTTTCAAAGCTGCATTTTATCCTGAATCTTCTCAAACGAGTTGGACCGAACCTTAGTAGACATATTATCCCTTGCCCATACAAGCACAGATGTATCATTTGCCTCCCATTATTAGACAGTTATGCCCTTAGCTCCAATCAGATTGATGTAAATGAATAAATTACATAATTGATTCATGTCATTGTGGTGTGTTTCTATGTAATACCTTTAAACTGGACACTTATGAGACTTGTGTTAGTTTAGAATCTTCACAGTCGTTGGATAGATCTGGGGAGATTTATCCTACCAAGGCTGACACTGATGTACCGCCAAGTTGGTTGGGGTGACTTGTCTCAGCTGCCAAGGTGAGACTTGAGGTACATGCAGTGCGGGTTTTCTTGAAGCCCTGAACCGGACCGAAATCACAATATTGCCCTGGACCTTGGAGATAGATGGGCAAAACTGGAATGTTACATCAGACCCCTAGACTCAATTATGGTATTGCACCAGGTGTTGGATTGGGTTGCCTTTGATATGCCAATCAGTGAGATCCTTATAGGGGGTCAAAACTTGGGTATGTTGGGACAGTTCGAGAATTCATCTGAGTGAGTTTTCCGCTGCATAACATATAGATTCTCTACCATCTAGCACATTATAAATTAGATTTTATGTTACATAGCACATATGTTTTCCGCCATCTAGCACATCCCAAATCAAATTTTCTGTTGCATATCACAATCTTCCACTATTTGGCACATTATAAAATTACCAGTTTTCTCACTTCATATCACATAAGTTTCGCTGCATAGCACATAGTTTTCTTTTCGCCACTTTTGCACATTATAAATCACCGATTTCTTCGCTTTATAGCACTTGAGTATTTTCTGTTACACTAGCGCATTATAATTTTAATCAAGGCTTCATCATTGTTTTCATCGCTACATGGCACATTATTGATTATGATCTTATGCTTTCTCACCTCACAGCAAATAGTTGACCTCACTCGATAAGATTATCTAATACTTGTTGGAAAGTTAACTATTGCCAAAATTAAATAGATTTCATACATTGAGATACTTTTGTCTTTGTTTTATACTTTTTTTAATGCTTTTCTTTACGACAAATGTACCTTGATTCCAAAGGTTCTTGATACCTAAGGAGGGTCACCTTACCAAGAATCAAATGGCTTGAACATGTTGAAACGATGTTGCATGAGAACTTCTTTTCATCTCAATCCTCTTTCCTCATCTTGCCCCTCTTCCAAGTTACCTTTCAAAAAACTTTGTGTGCTTCTTTTGGTATTTGTTGTTTCGTAGTTACCTACCTCACAACAAAGAGGGGTGGCTGTTAGCACTTGATTTTTGCTCAGTTCGCTGCCTGAACCTCCAATTTACCTTAAATACCTGATCAAACCCATTCAACTTCTTCGAAAACACCCAAAAACTCAAAAAATCCTAACTTTTAGCCCAAAGGCCGTTAAATCAATTGTTAAAGCTATCCAATACCAATCCAATGGCCCCGATCGACCCTCACTTACACCTCAACCATTAGATCAAACTTCATCATCAGATCCCAAACACCTCCAAATACCCACATGTGAAATCTCAGTCTAGAATACCTTAGTTTACCCTTTAATCGCACCAAGATTCCATTTCAATGTCCCAATTTGACCGAATCACAAATCTGTTTGATCTGGGGCCAATTGGTTCAATCTAACTTCACAAATCACCTCAGAATACCCAAAACCCTTACCCTGAGAAGTTTCATCCAAAACAAACCATGTTTGCCCTTTGATTGCACATAGATTACGTTTTGAGGCTCTAAATTAGCCAAATCAAACCTTTTCTAGATCTGCCCGATTCAGGCTGAGTTAGGCTAAGCTGACCCCACCAATCACCTCAGACCACCCAAAAACCCCACCTTGTAAAATTTCAGCCAAAATTATCCTCATTTACCCTTCCACTTAAAAAGATTTTGTTTCGGCTAATCTCACTAGCCCATTCACACAAAACCCTTTTCGGCGGCCAGATTCATCTCAACCTTCCATTTTTTTACTCAAAATCTCGGCTATACATCTAGAAACCCGGTTTGACCACTCTTTGACCCGGTTTGACCAGACTTTTTTGAAATTACAAAAATGCCCCTAGGAGTCTCCAAAATTACGAAGATGCCATTAACGCTATTATAAATACAGACCTAACTCTCTCTTACAATCTAAGTACCTGTTCCCCTTTTCCCCGTTCGTAAGAACAGAGGCGGCGGCAGCTCGGCGAGAGAACAATCCTTCACCGGTCTCTCTCTCTCTCTCTCTCTCAGAAGTCTACCTCTCTCTCTTGTCTCCATCTCTCCTCCTCCTCTTCTTCTTCTTCTTCTTCTTCTTCTTCTTCTTCTTCTTCTTCTTCTTCTTCCCTTTCTCTGTGATTGCAGCGGCGGATTCAAACTCAGCAGCGATCTCCTCTCCGACTTCTCACCGCCGAGCTCTCTTCCATATTTTTATTCTTCTCTATCTTCCATTTCCCCTTTTGTTCCAGTTTTCGTCCCCGCCCCTGCAAGCGGCAGACCCTCTATCTTTCATTATTCATTTTTTTTTTCTATTTGTGCTCCTTCTCACAGTTGCCGCCACCTCTCTCACCGCCGAACCAGTTGCCTTTTGCTCTGTCATTCTGCCGAACCAGTTGCCCTCTCGCATCCCGGAATGCCATCATCGGCATAGGAAGAGTCCCAAATCGTTCAAACACATTGCAAAAGTTCCCGGTTACAGGCCACATTGCAAATGAGTCTCCAGTCAGTCCGGCGACAGTAGCCATCACCCGGAGATCTCTTCCCTTACCGTTCACTTAACGAATTCAGGCCAGGATATTACTCAGGTAGCCTCACTGAAACTCTTAGTCCTGTTTTTTTACAGTGACGATTAGAGGTTGTACCTTAATTCCGGATATCGAATGGATATGGATTTATGTCAGTTGTTTATCTGTGAAGTTTATGCTGTGTAGGCCGATCAAATATAGAGGCCTCTGTTATTTTCCTTTTTTTTTATTTTGTTTCATTTTGATTTATCTGTCCGATTACAGAGGCCTGTTATTTTCTTCCTTTTCCTCTAGTTTTTTTAGTTTATTATTATTATTTTTTGTTGTTAATGATTTACGAGATTGGGGTTTCTGAAGTAATACCTGCTTGTTCATGCTAAATGATGAAGTATGCTTTGTTTAATTTCATTTGATCCTATTGATGCTTTAAGATTGCATGTGCCTAGTCTTTGTCTTTTTGTATAAGAGCAATAAATCCCTTTTACCTCATCACTGTTAATGCTTTTCAAAAGGGCATTGCTTTGTCATTTAAATGCCTTTTTTATTAGCTAGCTATTGTTTGTTTAGGTAATTACTTCTGTTTCATATTGGAGACAATAATACCATGTGGGCCCCACCTATTGGGTTCGGGAGAGGGGTGCCTAATCCCTTCCCTCGTTGGATCAGCGCCTCAGGCTTTGGAGTCACTATTAAGACAAAGCATTTTAAAAATCATTCTTGGAGGTCCCATCACCTTCATTCCTAACTGTGATGGGGTGGCGATTCCATTTCCAGCCCAAGTGGCAAGTGAGCCGTTTTTCCCTACGCTCACAAGAGGACCTTGCCTAGGGTTACTTCTAACCATTGGTCCATCTGCCTTTTCTAGTGGAGTTCCTTAGGTGGCCCTTCATCTTTAGAGAATGAAAATATGTGGATCAATCATCTAGGTTTTAATGAGAAGGTAAGATGTTGGTGGGATATGGATTTCCATGCTCTATTGCGGGAAAGCCAAAGGTTTTAATAGAAGCTACAAACGTTGAAGGTGGAAATAAAAGAATGGATAAAGTTGAATTTGGGAGATTGAAGGAGAGGAAGGATACCCTCGTTCCTTAAATTGAGGATATTGATTGAACGGAAGAGGACAGCTTTTTGGAAGATGGGGATAGAGAGAGGAGGTAGAGTTTGGAGAAGGAATTAGAGGAAACTTTGCCAAGGGAAGAACTTGGGTGGAAGTAGAAATCGAGAGAGAAGTGGATTAAGGAGGGGGTAGTGACACTTGTTTCTTTCATGCAATTGCTAATGGAAGAAGATGAAAAGGCTTAATATCCTCTATAGTGGTGGAGGATGAAGAAATTACAGACCAAGGTAAGATAGCAAAGGGCTTTATAGATCATTATATATCAATTTATAGAAGGCCTCTCAATGGAAGATGGTTAGTGGAAGGTCTTGATTGGGATGTTTTGGAAGCTCATCAAGGGTTTTTTTTGGAAAGAAGGTTTGAGGAGGAAATTAAGGAAGTTTACTTTTTTATGGATAGGTTGAAGGCTCCAGGACTAGATAGTTTGACAATGACCTTTTATCATGATTCCTAAGATAATTAAATGCAATTTGGTTAACATGTTTAGGGGGTTCCATAAAAGGGGTATAATTAGTCTAAGGATGAACTCAACCTCCATAACCTTGATCCCTGAGAAAACCAATGCTTGCCATCCAAGGGGCTTTTAGACTGATTAGCTTAGTAACAAGCATTTACAAATTGATTGGTAAGGTGTTATTTCTCAAGGTTATAAAGGTGTTGCCTTCATTAATCTCCTAGCTACAAGGTGCTTTTATTCATGATAGGTAGATTATTGATTAGATTCTAATTGCAAATGAATGTGTTGAGGCTCAAAAGAGACCAAGGAGGGAGTATCAATCAAATTGTGTTTGGAAAAAAGCTTATGACTTGGTGGATTGGGGGTTTCTAATCAATCTCTCGAGGACTTGTGGATTTGGGTAGGTTTGGGGTAAACGGACTAGAGGTTGTTTGAAATCTAGTCATTTCACCCTTAGGGGTAGGTTGGCTGAAATTGAATTTTGATGGTAGCAATGTTGGTAATCTGGCCCCCTCAGGAATTGTAGGGGTATTTAGAGATGATGGTGGTACTATATGTGCTTTGTTTTTAGGCCTAATCGAACAATGTGACTCGGCGAGAGCTGAATTCCTACTAGCTGTATTTGAGATTGAAAAAGCCAAGGAATTAGGAGTTGGTTGGCTGATAATTGAAGGTGACTCAATGGGTTGGCAAAAAAAGGGTGTAGGTTATGTTGGAAGTTGCAAAATGAATTCAGGCACTTATAATGTTCTAGTCAAATGGGCTAGAAGTGTTAACAGTTTTGTAGATACTTTAGCTATGCAAGACGATCAGAGACAATAGATGTTTTGGGCACAGTTGTAATTTCTTGGGGGGTTAACTTTGTATTGGCATTGTTTTCTTTTCACAACTTATTGGTTGTACTCTGGCTCTGGAGATTCCCTACTAAATCTAATGCTCTTTGCAACTTTGTTGTAAACAAGTATGGGAAGGATGCGAATGCTTGGGACAACAATCACCACTTGGTATGGGTCAAATCAACCAATCCTTGGAAAGGTAGTACTCAAACCTATAATATTTTCATTAAATTCACTAATTTCAGGTGGGGAATGGTAACAAAATTAAGTTTTGGATTGATCTTTAGTGGGGAGAGAGGCTTCTTACCGAGTCTTTCCGCTACTTATTTGGCCTTTCTTAGGTTAAGAATGCTTTCAAATCTTCTTTGTCCTCAATGCCTTCACCCCACGGAAATAATCAGAACTTGTTTCTTAGAAGACTTCTCAGGGATTATTCTTAGCTGAAGTAAGTTACGGGCCTCTTGAACTTCTCAAGGAGGTTCACTTGTCCCCTAAGCCTGTGGCTATTTTGGAAAATCCATCTGTATGGTAAGTTCACCAACTCTTTAAGGCCCTTGTTTCAGATCTACAAGAACCCAATTTTCTAACTAAGAAGGCGTGGGACACTATTATTCATCCAAGAGTATCATTTTTTGTGTGGGAGGTATGGGGAGAATCAATACATGTTACATCATGCAAAAGAAGAAACTAGAAGGATTGTGGATATCTCCTTATGTGTGCATCATGTGCTTTCAGGATGGAGAAATAACAAATAACCTTCTTATTCATTGTTTAATGGAGGGCTTCCAATGGAACTTGTATTTAAACCTTGATGGTTATATAGCTGGGCTGCTTTGGAGCATATTTTGGACTTTTAAACTAGTGGCATCTGTGTGGCTTCGGTAGTAGAGGAGAGATTTATTGGAACATTACCACATATGTAGTAATGTGGGGCATGTTGGAAGAGAGAAACAGAAGATAAGGCTAGATCCCACCTTTGTAAAGGGTTCTCACATTAAAGGATTATTTTGAATGATCTCCAAAGGAATCTGGTGGAGATTCTTTACACTTCATGGAGTCTCACATCCCATTGCATTGTCCAAGTAGGGTGGAGGAGGCTTCAATGAATGGACAGCCTTGGTGCGACTAGTGCTGGAGGTGAGATTTTAAGAAGAGATAGTAGTATTTTCTGGGTTTTCAGTTGGTTGATTGATGTGATTAACTGTATAAAAGCTGTAGTATTGGCTGTTTTAACAGGTTCAAGGTTAACTAAGCAACTGGGATTGTCGTCCCTTTCTATAGGAGACACTACAAATACCATTAATTGGTTAAGGGAGAGTGATGGCTAAAGTGTCATTCTTCTTGGAGACTTGACAAATACCATGACAATGTATTTGGATTTTGGAAATGTCAATGCCCTCCAAAGTATCATTCTTCTTGTGGATGTGTAGTTAGAGAATTCTCACCATTGACAACTTCTTAACAAATGTAGCTAGAGAATAACCTATGGTGTATGGTGAAGGATAACGTGATACGAGGATGGTGAAGGATAATATGATATGCGGATGGCCAAAAAAATGGCTGAAGGTTGAAATGGAGTGGTCAAAATTGACACAAAGATGGCGAGAAAAAGGGTTGAGAGGATAGAAGTCATAAATGCAAGTTTAGCTAGAAGGTTTGGATTGGAGTTGGGAGTAAAAAGTGGAAGCATGGGTATTATTTGAATGGGGTAAGGATAGTGTTTTAGGAGTGCGGAAGTTAAAATAGGGGCTTGTTTTTGTTTATGTTTCATAGTAGAAATGATGCTGACTGGGTTTTGGAGGTAAAGGAAAGCAGGGACTACGACTTTAGATTAAGTTGGTAGTTTCCAGCGACAGGTTTGGCTCAATAAGTTAATGAGAATATAACATTTGGAAATGCATTGAAATATATAGGTCCTTGGTGTAAGCTTTCTTTTGTTACCCTTGGTAAGGAGTCACTAAGCCTGCTAAGAGTCTCGTATGAAGTTCAATGTAGTTGTCTATAATCTTAGTTTGGCTAATGATTTTATGGCCACTTGTATGAGTCCAAAATGAATAAAATTAGACTTAGGTTTTCTTTTATAGGCTTCAATTGTCTCTTGACCTATTAGGTGGAAGTCTTCATATTTAATATCTAATGTTATTGTTTTTCCTATGGTTTTTTATGTTAAAGTCTGTCTTAGACTAAGTATTCCCTTTCTATATATTTTTGAAGGTGCTATTTTAGGAATTGCCCAATTCTGTAGGGATTTTTCTATATTATTATAGCTAAGTTCTTCCATATTTTTAATGGACAGGGATTTGGTGATGGTTGGACTAGAGCTACTAGTCAGAAGGGTTCTCTTTTTTAGACAAAGAGATTTAACCTAGCAAAGCAAATCGCCGAATTTGTCCCCAACGACGCCGCCTCCCTACAAGCAGTTGCTTTGGTCATTCATTTGTGAAACGAAATAGAGAAAGGGCTCCAACAGAATTCAAAAAATTTGCAAAGAAATAAATTTAATTTCTTCGGTCCTCCCTTCTAACATTCCCAAAATCTGCTTTGAAAACCTATTTTCCCTCAGTTGTTCGTTCAAAGTCCAAAGAGACCATGAGTGGTGATTATAGCCGATAAGATTACTTACTACACCGGCGAATCCCTCTCCTTCATACTTCTGTTTGGGAGGTTTATCTTTATCATGTAAAAGAAGAAGATGAGAAAAGAAAAGGCTGATGTCTTGCGCTCCAAGGAAACAAATAAAACTCCCTCATTGAGTCTCCCTTTTTTTATCTATCTATTGGCACTATTTATATTGAAATCGGTGGAAAATCTTCTCGTCTGACCCTTCTCTTCAAAGTTCAAACTTTAAAGCTAAAACAAACCAAATTGAGAAACATTGTTAATGAGGACGATGGAGAAAGGGACTCCAAAGATCGATTTCGTAGAGGTTTAAGGGATGGTGAGTCAAATTGTGTTATTGAGCTAATTCATTTACTAGAATCCGTTTGCTTGGACCCCACTTCTTTTGATCAAAGGGTTTGGACTCCTCTTCCAAAAGGTACTTTTACTTGCTCTTCTTTTCTAAAATCCCTCAGTTCTAACCCCTTTTCCCAAGGATTCCTTGTCAAAGAAGTCTGGGCGCGACCTATTCCCCCAATAATTGCTGTATTTTGCTGGGAAGTCTTCTATGGGAAGATCAATACTTTGGAAAACTTACAAAAAAAGAGACCCTCGCTTTGTCTTTCCCCAAATTGGTGTTCCTTGTGTAAGGCCGAGAGTGAGGACTGTGTCCATTTGCTGATCTCCTGTTCCTTTGCTACAACTATATGGAGGTGGAGCCTTTGTTTATTTGGAGGTAGGTGGTCTTTGCCTTCTGATTTAAGTTTGTTATTCAACCCATCTGTCTTTGTTTGGCACACTAGAAGAGGTAAGGTCATGTGGAAATGTGTCAGGGCAGCCACTCTGTGGACTCTTTGGGAGGAAAGGAATGCAAGAATTTTCTTAGAGAAGGAAAGAGGGTTAGATGAAATGAAGGATTGTATCCTAACAAGAGCAATCCATTGGCTGAAAACTGTGATATCTTTGATGACTTCTCCTTTGATGATTTGTGGAGAAATTGGCTAGTAATAGCTAACACTTCAACAAAGAAAGATAGAATTCTGTCAGAATGGATTCCGCCTTTGGAAGGTGTCATCAAGCTGAACTTTGATGGAAGTAGCCAAGGCAACCCCGAGCCTTCAGGTATAGGGGGTATCCTAAGAAATAAGGACAGCAACATAATTTCCCTATTCTCAGGACCGGTGGGAGTGGGGGATTCCACAAGGGCAGAAATCCTTGCTGCAGTACAAGGAATTCAGATCGCCAACCAGCTTGGGGTGGAGCATCTCCTAGTTGAAGGGGACTCTCAGGTGGTAACCAGGTGGCTCCTAAACTTGGATACCACCATTTGGGGCTACAAAGATCTCATAAAAAAAGTAAAGTGGTTAACCAGTAATATGAGAGTTGAGGTAAAATGGGTTAGTAGGTCTGCTAATTCTTTGGCTGATGCTTTAGCCAAATAGGGGGTTTCTAGGGAAGATCTTTTGTGTGCTTCTATGTAAGTTGTTATTAATTTGGAAATCTGTACTTAACTAGCCCGGAGAGGTTGCAACTCGTACCTTTCCTTGAGGACTTT
Organism: Nelumbo nucifera; assembly: GCF_055504915.1. Lineage (NCBI taxonomy): Eukaryota > Viridiplantae > Streptophyta > Magnoliopsida > Proteales > Nelumbonaceae > Nelumbo > Nelumbo nucifera. Next base: position 55,433,318 of record NC_142654.1, read on the forward strand.
GTACTATTGTCTATTGCTGTTTTATAAAATCATTTCAATTATCAAAAAAAAAGGGACTCCAAAGATCTTCTCCCTTTCTCAGAAATAGGTTGTTGACTGGGACCATTGGGTGCTTTCCTCGCTACACGGTTGCTCGCCCAAAACCAAAGTCCTCTCTTTGGACTTTGAATGGACAATAAAGGGAAATAGGTTTTTGAAGCGGATTTTGGGAATGTTAGAAGAGAGGACCAGAGGAATTGACATTGTTTCTTTGTAGATTTTTTGAATTATGGTGGAACCCTTTCTCTAGTTTGGTTTCACAAACGAATGGCCAAAGCAACCGGTTGTAGTCGGGCGGTGTTGTTGGGGACGAATTCTGCGATTTGCTTCACTAGGTTGATTCACTTTAATGGATCAAATGCGACAAATGCTATAGATTGTATGTCGCCTGATTCTTCCATTAGGTTGTCTAATTCTTTCGCTTTGAAGTCGTCACCTTTTCACAGATTCGATTGCGATTGATATCTCAACTTGTTAAATCAAACAACAAGCGTGCATTTCTGGTTGATACATTGGCTTTGGTAATTAATCGTTAAAAGTCTTTTCATTATTGTTATATTATTGCTTTTCTTCAAGATTAAATTAAGGAAATATAAGTCTAGGATTATGCAAAATATATTTTCAAGCAATTCGGTTTCTATTGAATCAATTTTATCTTTTGATTTAATTGTCTTGAGAAAGTGTGAACTTGGATATCCAGGTTAGAAGATTGGAAGCACAAGTCTGGTGGATTCCTTTCTCTAGTTTCGTTTCACAAACGAATGGCCAAAGCAGCCGCTTGTAGGCGGGCGGTGTTGTTGGGGACGAATTCTGTGATTTGCTTCACTAGGTTCAATCACTTTAACGGATCAAATGCAGCAAATGTTATAGATTGTTTATCGCCTGATTCTTCCATTAGGTTGTCTAATTCTTTTGCTTTGAAGTCGTCACCTTTTAACAGATTCGATTGCAGATTGATATCTCAACTTGTTAAATCAAACGGAAAGCATGCATTTCTGGTTGATACATTGGCTTTGGTAATTAATCATTAGAAGTTTTTTCATTATTCTTATATTATTGCTTTTCTTCAAGATTAAATTAAGGAAATATGCAAGTCTAGGGTTATGCAATATATTTTCAAGCAATTCGGTTTCTGTTGAATCAATTGTATCTTTTGAGTTAATTGTCTTGAGAAAGTGCAAACTTGGATATCCAGGTTAGAAGATTAGAAGCACAAGGTGTGCCCTCGAAGCAAGCCGAGGCAATAACAGCTGCTATTACCGAGGTGTTGAATGACAGTTTGGAAAATGTTGCACAATCCTTTGTTTCAAAAGGAGAGATGCAGAAAGTAAGGAAGTCTCACCTGTCTTCTTTTAGGCTCCTTTTGGTTTGTGGGAAGATTTGGGTGGGATGGGAAAAGTTCACTTTACATCGTTTGGTTATACAAGGGAAAATAATGGAAATATTCCTTTTTTGTGGGAAAATAAATGGAGAGAAAAATGTTTGGTTTACCTTTTTTTTGTCAACTAAACCCAAAAATAAAATATTATGTTTTATTCAAAAAGATTTGTCCATCAATCCCCAATGAAGGGAATACCACAGTTTCTTTCCCTTCTTACAAATAGTGTATGCTATTTTATGAGCTATCTCATTTTTCTGCAAATAGCTCTATTACTTCATTCCTATATATTTAATCGCAGCAGTTACAATCTAATTTTGATGTTTAAACACAACTACATATACATGGCATTCGAAAAAAATTTATCTGCTAGGTTTTGCCTTTATAGCTGCTTTTATTCCTTATAGTATTGCCTGCCATTTAGATTCCAAAGGATTCAGATTGAGATGTGCAACCTACCATTGCTACACCCTGCAATTTTGCTTGATTAGCACACAATCTATAGCAGCAGCTATAAAGGGCTCTATATTGTTGTATCTTTAGCAGTAGTAGTAACTAGAAAGAGTGAATTACACCCATAACTATAACCATGGGGTCAATCATGCAATCTTTTGTTTATAGCATCCTATATGAACCAGAATACAATAGCAACCTTCTCCAAAGCTTGTCTCTATTTAGATTTAGCAATGTTATTAACGAGTTTCAATCTGTTTCTGTTCTGTGATGATTCCATAGAACATCTTAGTGCTTGCTAGAAGATGTTCAGATGGAGATCCAGCCAAATTTCTCTTGCAAAATGGCAGGAGAAAAGTAAATGATGCATTGTTTCCTAATGTACACCACAAAGAAGACATGCTTTATCTTCTTCATATAAGAAAAAAAAAAAGCTTGTCCTTAGTGGGAATTGCATCCCAGTAAACTCTCCATAGGAAAATATGGAATCCAAATGGAATTTTTAGCTACCATGTATTTCCATTGTACCACTTGATGAAAATAGCTGGGGTAGGACTTTTTAAAGAGCTTGTATGCAGGATTTTACTGTCTAAATGCAAGAATTTGAATGTTTTCATAGCAATTGATCATGGTGCAAGTGACCCGAAGGAATGATTATTATTTCCTTCATAGTGCCTTGAGGGAAAATTTAAACAAGAGTTTGTAAATCCCATTGGTCATTTGGTGGGGATGAAACTTCGATACATCTTCTTGGCTTAAAAGAAAATGAGAAAAAAGTTATTGTTTATAGCCCCAAATAATCTACGACTACAAAGAAAAACAAATAAAAGGCCATATTAATTAGATATTATGAGTGTGCATAGTTAGTTATGAAGCTAGGCCTAGTTTTGAAGCTAGGGATGGAGGTTTGGTGGAAGGTGATAAACTTAACTAATTAAATTGAAACAAGGCAAAACACCAAAAATGAAACAGGGCAAAACAAATGTGGAGGAATCCTGTACAATACAGACCCACCAACTTACTGAAGGAATTTTTGAAATGAAAGTACAGGTTAAGTCCTTAAGCTATGTTAGGGATAAGAAGAAATATGAAAATCAGCCTATGCATCAATGGAGGAGGGGGTTGGAATTGTTTTGAGACATTGTAAAAAAATAGAAATAAGACAAAGCCCTTTTATCATATTTAGGAAAACCCAGATTTAAGATATTAAACTCAAGTGGGTGAAAAGTTTAGACCTAGGAAAACCCAAATATGAGATATTGAACTCAAGTAACTCAGACCTGGATGATAAATAGCTCAGAAAGGTATTGGTGCATAGAAACAATTGACATAGGCCGACCATCATTGTTAGGTACAAGGCAGCCGCGGTGGTGATAGCATATCAAAGTTGCAGACCAAAGGCAGCCATGGTGGTAATACCAAGTAGTGTGGAAATCATAAGGAATCTAAATAGAGTTTTACCTTGACTAAGAAACATGAGATGAGAACATAGCTTTTTATGTCATTTATTGGAGAGATCTGCTTGATGCACAAAATGGAGAAGACAAACTCTCTTTGACAAGCCCTGTTAAACTTTCCCTCAATTTTCCTTTCCTACCGGGGTCACACTGTTTTGGTGTGACCCAGCATCCCACTTTTTGAGAAATCGTGTCCCACAATTTTCCCGTCCCATCCTTGTGCATCCCACAAACCAAACTCAAGAAAATAGAATCTTTAAAGAATATTCCTATCATCCCTTTCTCACAAACCAAACGCAGCCTTATGTTTTATCTTAAGCTTGTATTTCATATTTGAAGGCATTGGTAATTTTTTCCCAATAGCAGCAACTATACCCTTTGCTGTTCTGAAGAACAAACTGCTTTTTAATATGTTAAATGCCACAAAATCCCCTCTTTTTTTACTTCTAATTGTCTAATTTTGTTCTTTCCACAGAGTGAGATGACACAAGAATCTAGCCTGTCAAAATTCAAATCTGAAGTTAAGAGTTCCCAGGTGCTAATTGCAATTCCTTTCTATGAATACTAGATTTTAGTTTTTCATATTTATATATCTTGATGTGTAAAATATAAGGCAGTTTATGCATAACTGTTTTGAATGTGAAGTTAGCTGATTGTTGACAACATGGCATTGGTCCATATTTTTACTGTTCTAAAATAGAGTTCCATTTAGAAAAATGACCCAAGGATGAAACAATTTTATTTGCATAACATTCATTGGAAAAAAAACCCATTTATGAATCTTTCCAAAGATAAGTTAGATTTGGTACCAAATATTACAAATCAAATTTGGATCTAGAAATATCCAATCTGATATGATCCTTTTGTAGCCCTAATTTGGGTTGGCAATGAAGTAATTTAGTTAATTGTCAAAAAGAAGCCCCCAGCTACTAGCAAAGAAAAGGAAACCTAAATGAAAAAAATAAAGAACACTTGCCTATATTATTTAGTGAACATAGAGCTGGTATCATGGTGGATAGGAGATTGCTCTAATTATTTAATGCCCATATATCAGCTTTTACTGTGTGTTTTATTCTGCAAAAGCTGTTTGGTAAAATGTTGCTTTCACAGCATTATTTTGAGAGTAAAAGTACAAACAAGCAATTGATAACACATATTTTACTTCACGTGTTATGTCATATAATATAATTCATGTCAACGAATATTTAATTTTAAACTTGAAACATTCAGCTGCCACCTGTATTGGGATTGTTTTCTTTTCACAACTTACTGGTTGTACTCTGTTTTTTTTCATCTTTAATGAAATTCTGTTTTCTGGGTTGCTGATAAAAAGTAAAAAAAAGAAAAATAAACTGTGGAAAGGGGATGGTGAGAAAAGAAGTTGTTGAGTAAAATGGGAGAAGATTTGCATCAAAAGGAAACTGGTGGGTTGGGATCGGGCATATCATGGAAAGGAACATGGTTCTCCTATGAATATGGCTCTGGAGATTCCCTACTAAATCTAATTCTCTTTGCAACTTTGTTGTAAACAGCAAGTACGAGAAGGATGTGAATGCTTGCGACAACAATCACCACTTGATCTGGGTCAAATCAACCAATCATTGGAAATGTAGTACTCAAACCTATAATATTTTCTTTAAATTCACTAATTTCAGGTTGGGAATGGTAACAGAATTAAGTTTTGGACTGATCTTTAGTGGGGAAAGAGGCTTCTTACTGAGTCTTTCCCCTGCTTATTTGGTCTTTCTTAGGTTAAGAATGCTTCCATTTCTTCTTGTCCTCAATGCCTTCACCCCACGAAAATAATCGGAACTTGTTTCTTAGAAGACTTCTTAGGGATTATTCTTAGCTGACAGAAGTGTGACTATAGAATTTGGAAAATCAACCTGTTGGGTAAGTCCACTAACTCTTTCTTTAAGGCCCTTGTTTCAGATCTGCAAGACCCCAATTTTCCAGCTAAGAAGGTGTGGAACTTTATTATTCATATGAGAGTATCATTTTTTGTATGGGAGGTATGTATGGGGAGAACCAATACATGTGACATCATGCAAAGGAAGAAACTGGAAAGATTGTGGATATCTCCTTATGTGTGCATCATGTGTTTTCAGGATAGAGAAATAGCAGATAACCTTCTTATTCATTGCTCAATGGCGATATTTTGATGGAACTTGTATTTAAACTTGGATGGTTATATAGCTGGGTTGCTTTGGAGCATATTTTGGACTTTTAAACCAGTGGCATCTGTGTGGCTTCGGCAGTAGAGGAGAGATTTATTGGAGCATTACCACATATATAGTATTTTGGGGCATGTGGAAAGAGAGAAGCAAAAGATAGGGCTAGATCCCACCTTTGTAAAGGGTTCTCACATCGAAGGATTTTTTCGAATGATCTTCAAAGGAATCTGGTGGAGATTCTTCACACTTCATTGGGTCTTGCATCCCCTTGCAGTGTTCAACTAGGGTGGAGGCGGCTTCAATGAATGATTTTAAGAAGAGATGATTTTTTGGGTTTTTAGTTGGTGGATTGGTGTGGTTAACTCTATGAAATCTGACGTATCGACTGTCTTAACAGGCCCGAGGTTAACTATGCAACTGGGATTGTCGTCCCTTTCCATAGGAGACACTACAAATACCATTAATTGGTTTAGGGAGATTGATAGTGGTCCTTAGAGGCTGGCTAAAGTATCATTCTTCTTGGAGACTTGACAAATACCATCGACGGGGAACCAATACCATGGGAATGTATTTGGATTTTGGAAATGTCAATGCCCCTCCAAAGTATCATTCTTCTTGTGATGTGTAGTTAGACAGGATTCTCACCATTGACAACTTCTTAATGAATGCATCTAGAGAATAACCTATGGGTGAAGGATAACATGATACGAGGATTGTGAAGGATAATATGATGAGGATGCCAAAAAAATGGCTGAAGGTTGAAATGGAGTGGTCAAAATTGACACAAGGATGGTGGGAAAAAGGGCTGAGAGGATGGAAGTCATAAATGCAAGTTTAGTGGGAAGGTTTGTTGGATTGGAGTTGGAATAAAAAGTGGAAGCATGGGCAGCATTTGAATGGGGTAAGGATAGAGTTTTGGGAGTGCGGAAGTTAAACTGGGGCTTGTTTTTGTTTATGTTTCTTGGCAGAAGTGGTACTGGCTGGGTTTTGAAGGCAAAAGTAAAGGAAAGCAGGGACTACGTTAGATTAAGCTGGTGGTTTCCTGTGGCAGGTCTGACTCAATAAGGTAGAGGAAGAAGAGTGGTTTGGATGGGAGTTTTGGCTTTTCCCCTGCATGTGTGGTGTATCTTTGCCTTTAACGCAATTGGGGGTTTCTATGACAAGTTTATGAAATTGGATGAGAGGAATAGAAGGTGGGAGGAAATTGATGTTGTAAGAATCTTGTGGAAGTTGAAGAGATCTTTGCTGTTCCAAGTTCTAAAATGCTTATGTTTGAGAAGAGTACGAATTAAGGATTTATGTAGAAGGGGAAGATAGCTCATTCTTTAGGGCAGAAGATGGCATTGAGAGGGGAGAAAAAGAAAGCAGGGGAGAGGAGAATGCAGATTGGGGGATGAGTCTCGGGTCTGTTGCTCTGGTGAGATGGGGAATGCGAACTACTGCTCAGAAGTGGAAGACAATGGAGGAGATAGGTTGAGGGGCAATGAGGAAAATTCGAGTAGGGATGAGGAGTTAATTAAGGAACACATGGATAAAGACATTGATGATAGATAGCTAAAATGTGATTGGCATTGGATGAGACACAACCGGTTATTAATGTGATTGGCATTGGAAGCTGGGGCCCACTTATTAATTCTGAAACATAGGTTTCGAAAATTGGGGAGAAAAAAAGGTCATGCCTTTAAATTGGGGAGAAAAAAAAGAGGTGCATTTAAACCCTTAAAAGGAAAGGCGGAGAACTTCGTTTCGGTGGTAGCAAGGTAGAATAGAATTGGTAGGAAGACATTGGTTTCAAAGGGAGTGGGTTGGATTGAAGAATCTTCAAAGCTCTGTTTGGTGCAAGCAGATGACCATTCCAAGTGAGCTGATTGATGGGATTGTTGAGTTGGAGAGGTTGGACTCCAAGCGGCAGGTTGTTAATGTGATTTACTTCGGTTCCTTCTTAGTTGAGGTTCAAGCTGAAGTTGCTAAGGTGGGTGGTTCTTTTCTAGCAATCCGGGACAATGAATGTTTAGGAGGGAGGGAGAAAAGGCGGATGTGGAAGACAAAGTGGAGGAAGTAGTTGGGGGGGAGGAGCATTGAGAAGGGGAGGTTTCTAAAAGGGTTGAGAACAAGCTATTTGAAGACTATAGAAAAAGGTAAGCCCTGAAGTTAATGCAACCTTCTTAGCCCTTATCCCAAAGAAAATAGATGCAAAGCATCCTAAGGATTATAGGACGATTAGTTTGGTGACAAGCATCTATAAAATCTTGGCCAAAGTGTTGTCCATGAGAATCCAAATAGTACTACCATCCATCATTAGTCAAGCACAAGGTGCATTCGTGCAAGGAAGGCAAATAACAGATCAGATCCTAATAGCAAATGAGTGTGTGGAGGACATGAGAAAGTCGGGGAACCAAGGTTTTGCGTGTAAGCTAGACTTAGAGAAGGCTTATGATCTTGTGGATTGGAGTTTTTTACTAGAGATCCTTCGGTGTTGTGGCTTTGGAGATAGATGATGCAACTGGGTAAAGGTGGCTTTGGAGATAGACTGCCATTACTCAGTCTTGGTCAATGGGATGGTCAGAGATTTTTTCCCAGCTTATCGAGGCCTTAGACAAGGTGACCCACTCTCCTTGTTTCTTTTCACCTTAGTGGCAGATGCTTTCAGTAGATTAATCTCTAAGGCAGATAGGGAAGAGGAGGTGAGTGGTTGGAGGATAGGAAGGAACAATGTCCGGGTAACCCATCTACAATTTGCTGATGATATCATAATATTTTGTGAAGGGGGTGACAGGCAAAAAGTGAGGAACCTTAGAGCATTGTTACAACAGTTTGAGAAGGCTTCAATTTGAAGATAAACATGGATAAGAGTTGTGTGGTAGGAGTCAATATGGATGAGGAGAGTATTCAGTCTGTGGAAAGTTGTCTAGGTTGTCCTGTCTCTTCGTGGCCCTTGCAGTACCTAGGTCTCCCTCTAGGGGCTAACCCAAAAGAGAGTAGTTTTTGGAACCCAGTTTTGGAAAAGTTTGAGAAAAGATTTGCTGCTTGGAGAAGGAACTATATCTCTATAGGGGGTAGAGACTTTATTGACAGCCACCCTAACGAACCTACCGATCTATTTCTTACCTGTTTTTAGGATTCCTAATAGGGAAGCTAAGAAGTTGGAGAGATTAATGAGAAATTTTCTTTGGGAGTTAGGGGAGGAAAAGAAAGATCATTTAATTAATTGGGAAATAGTATGTAGGAGCAAAGAGGAAGGTGGACTGGGGTTAGGAAGGTTAACTCTCAAGAATAAAGCCCTCTTAGGAAAATGGCTGTGGAGATGGCCTAGAGAAAGGGAGAGGTTGTGGCATGAAGTGATAGCGAGTATACATGGCAGATTGGAAAATGGTTGGGATGCGGGTGTATCACGGTGGCAAGCAACATTGGCATCTCCTTGGAAAGCAATCTAGAGTACCCTCCCTCAATTTCTCAACCTTGTCAGGTATGATGTCAACTCTGGTAACTCTGTTTTATTCTGGGAAGACACTTGGGTGGGTTCTATTGCTTTAAAGGACCAATTTCCATTCCTTTATTCTGTTTCCCTTTACAAGGAAAAAGCTATCTCTCATTTTCTCCCTTCTCCTTTTTCACCCTCGTCCTTAAGTTGGGACCTCGGCTTTTGGATAGGGTTGAGGGATGATGAACTTAACAGTGTTTCAGACCTGTTATCTCTGCTTGGCAATGTTTTTTTGGACCCTCTTAGTGTGGATGTGAGATTATGGTCCCCTCATCCAAAAGGTCACTTCTCTTGTGCTTCCTTTTTCAAGGCTCTTTGCTCTTCCTTGAGTCAATGGGGTTTTCCAACTAAGGAGATTTGGTCTAGACCTGTTCCACCTAAAATTGTTATTTTCTGCTGGGAGGTGTTTTATAGAAAGATTAATACCTTGGATTTCTTGCAGAGGAAAAGGCCTTTCATGTGTTTATCCCCTAATTGGTGTGTACTTTGTAGGGCTAATGGTGAGGATTGCTCCCACCTACTTGTATCTTGTTCCTTTTCTAGAGCTATTTGGAGTTGGATTTTCTCTCTATTTGAGTGTAGGTGGAATCTGTCCACAGACTTAAGCCAACTGTTCGATCCCTCCTTTTTTGTGTGGCCTACAAAAAAAGGAAAATTGATGTGGAGATGTATTAGAGCAGCTGCATTGTGGACAATTTGGGAAAGGAGCGCAAGGATTTTCAAAGAAAAAGAAAGAAGCATTCAGGCCGTTGAGGATTGTATCTTGACTAGGGTTATTCACTGGTTAAGAACTTTGGGCTTCTTTCATACCTTTTCCTTTGATGATATTTGGAGAAACTGGGTAGTGGTGGCTAACAGCCATACAAGGAAGGACAGGGAATCTGTAGTGTGGACCCCTCCGCCTAAAGGATGGGTAAAGCTGAACTTTGATGGCAGCAGCCAAGGAAACCCAGGCCCATCGGGGATAGGAGGGGTGCTGAGAGACATGGAGAGCAACATATTAGCCTTGTTCTCAGGCCCCGTGGGTATAGGAGGCTCTAATAGAGCTGAGATTTTAGCAGCGGTACAAGGTATTCAGATTGCAGAACAATTAGGGGTTCAACACTTGGTAGTTGAAGGAGACTCTCAAATTGTGGTGGGATGGTTGAAAGACCCAGCTTCAGCCATGTGGCAACACAGAGATTTATTAAGGAGAGTAAACTGGCTAACAAGAAATATGACTGTTACCTCTCTATGGGTGGGAAGATCATCTAACACCTTAGCGGATGGGTTAGCTAAGCAGGGGGCTACAAGGGAGCAGCTATTTTGGGCTGTTTTGTAATTTTTTCTGAATTAATAAATTTCTTCATTCATAAAAAAAGAAGCTATTTGAAGACTGTTGTCATGTACTCATGTAGAGGAGGTGGATGAAGAGGGTGAATGTGACCTGCCAGATGAGGGTGAGGAATTATTGAACATCGAGGTACCAATTGGAAGCTTGGAGTTGATTTAGAGCAGGAAAGGAAATCTGCATTCAGTGTTGGAGCTGCTGGTGATTTGGAGGTTTTGAAGAAAGCTCGAGTCTGTAGTAAGTCTCACATAGTCCATGTTACTAAAATATTGTCAAGACTGAAATAAGGTCTAGTTGGGGCAGGTCCATGAACAAGTTTATGTGAGTCTATAGGAAAAAAGGAACGAAGGCCAAAGCCTTGAGTAAGAAGTTTGCTGTGGGTTTGAGGTTCAGGATTCAGCTGGGGCGGACTTCCAGATTCTGGTCTCTCAAGAGTAAAGTTCTTCACTAATTTAAGGGTTAGAGAAGGAGAAAGATGGTGGCTGCCATGGCGAGAAGTGATATGGTGAGGAGTTGTTAGTTAGCAAGGAGTGGAGATTGAGAGTTTGTCCGATAGGAATATCAAGGTTGGAAAGAGCTTAGGCTTGTTTTTCTGGGGCAGAGAGGAGTTTGCAAGAAGAGCATTTGAAGCTTTTGAACGAAATGGTATTCTCACTTTCAATAACTTTTGGACCTCTTCAAAACCATGTCAGGACTCATTGATGTTTCTGATCCCCCATGGCATGTAACATCTGCAGTATTTCAAGATTCAGGACCTCTGCTGTTCATTGAGTCCTAACTAAATGCCAAAATCAGCAGTTGGATGGTTTTGACCATTAAATTTGGGCACTATTTGTATAGCTGCTTATTTTTAAAATTTTAGCAGAAAAATTTAACCACCATCAAATTAAATACGGTAAAATCACTTAAGTTTAACCTTCTTTGCATGCTGACTTTTGGCCCATCTGATTTATTAGACAGGACCTATCAAATGGTCCATCCTAGTCCATGGGGCATTGATATCCAGCAAACTTATTACCATCTATTGGGTTCTCTTCCCATGGGCCTCAGAATTGACAATCTTTTGATTAGTTTGGACTAAGAGTAAATTATTATGTTTGAATTATCAAAGGGTTTTATAACCTTTTGGCTTTGTTTTTTACAGTTAGAGCTTTTTCTTTTCCTTTTCCTTTTTTTTGATGTATATATTTTACAGTTAGAACTTTGGACACTACCTAATCTGATAACTAGCCAAGGCATTTGAAATAATTGCTTTATGTGTCAATAAAGAAGTAACAATCAAGATTGTTGCGGGTTTACTGTGGGATTATGCCTTTGACTATGGTCAAGGATTACTGCATGTCTTTTCCTTTGCCTCTAGTTTCTTTCTTCTTTTTTTTTTTTTGAAAGAAATGTTAGTTTCTATTGCCTCCACTTTCTATGCCTCTAGTTTGTATTTAGGTGTTATGGAATGGTATGCTTAAATCTAGCTGCTAATTAGCTATATGAATTGTTTGGACAACCTGTTGTCTCCAAAAAATAAACTTGTTCATCAGCAGTTGCTGAAAACTGCTTCTTTTGCGTTGCTGTTTCCTAGGACCATCTGATATTTAAGTTGCTTAGTTATTTGGTATGGTTGCTGCATCTTGCTTTTATGAGGCAATTTGATCAGGTTCTGGCCTCTGAACTGGTTATGAGCTTGACTTGGTAAGGAAAAGTTGTGCATTACTGCATTTGGTTTAAGTTGCTATTTCTTCTTGGCAGCTTATCACTGATTGGTACCTCAAGTATGCTATTCCCAACAGCCGAACTTCATATCTGATCATGACAAGATCTTTACTCATTCACTTGCAATTGAGATTAACTTTATGCTTGGTTAGATAATGTGGATATGATATATTACTTTTACCTGACATGTGGACATACTATATAGTCTATATAATCATCATCATCATCATCATCGTCGTCATCTAAACCTTGTCCTAACTATATGGGGTCAGCTGCCTACCAAACATGAAACCTAATTTGCCATTCCGTTTGGTTTAGTGCCATATCCATTGTTAAATTATAAACATGTAACTAACTAATTTGATAAGCTATAGATAACATATGTGGTTTTCTTTCTAATACATAAAGTTTATGTTTTTGTTCTTTTGTTTTCAACATCATGCCTCTGTGGGTTTTAGTTTTTGTTTTATTTATGCTTCAATTTTTTATGCCTATACTTCTCAAGATGGATATTATTTATTTTGGTGCAGGAGCACCATTTTTCTATGTTACAACGAGAGACTGAAAAACTTCGTGGAGATATAGAGAAGATGCGCAGTGAATTGAGGTATGTCTCAAAATTTTGTGTTGTTTTGGTTCCTTGTTTATTTATTCATTTTTTTAAATTGTAAGCTGACAAGAACATTGATTTATTACAGGTATGAGATTGACAAGGTTACTGCAGGTCAGCGTTTGGATTTGAACCTTGAAAGAGGGTATGGAAAATAGAAAAATAATAAATTCCTTATTTTCTACAAGTTGCATGTTTGGATGTTTTGCAGTCAGGTGCCATATTAATTAGATGGTTCTTTGCCCCTGGTATTATATCCTTGTTAACTATTGGCCACTTAAATGTAGACGCATACGTGATGAGTTAGCTAATCAAAATGCAGAAACCACCAACCTTACTAACAAGCTTGATCGGGTGAGCTTTATGAATGAAGTTGGTACTTAGATATGGTTGAAACATAGTTTGGCGTGTATTTTTTTTATTATTTATTTTTGGTAATTAAACATACTTGGCTTATTGTATTGAATTTCTGGGCATTTTGAATCTTATCTATAGGAAATCCATGCATTAAGGGCTCAGTTGGAAGCAGCAAAATATGATGTCATCAAATATTGCATAGGAACTCTTGTGTCCATTTCCGCTGTTGGTCTTGCTGTAGTTCGCATTCTGATGTAAGTAAATTGCTACTTTTGCTATTTAAGGTAACACAAGCAAAAGAAATTTGAATATCTTCATTTTTTCCTATGTGGACATTGGATACCAAAAATTTGAAAATTTGTTGGCGATGTCAATTGGAAAATATGTGGCTGGCTCAAGGGAGCATGCCACTGGGCTTGAAGCCCTGAACAGTTAATTACTTTACGGTATTAGACTATTAGGTTTAAAGAGAAGAGAATTGTATTAATTTAGGAAGAATGCATATGAATCTAGCGGGAAATGGTAAAGATTGAGTTTCTTAGGATTTAGGTGGACGTCGGTGTTGCCTTTTCTTTGGCAGATTGGTTAGATTGGTGTTGTTCAATGGAAGGTCGGTGTTGTTTCTGCTTGCAGGATCATGTTTTTCCCCAATACATAATTTATATTTAACGATTTTTTCCCCTGGTAGCGACCTTTAATTATTAAATCACTCCATATAAAAAGCCAAACATACCACATCAGATCCACATTTATGAAAAGAAAACAAACAATTGCAACCCGCTGGTACGTTGTGTTCTACGCAATTAATAAGAATGGGCTTAGAATTTATCTCTCGTAGGCGGCAAAGGGCTGTCGATATTTCGGGTAGATCCGATAGAACCAGCAAAGCTGAACCTACCCAAATTATATGGGGTATGGGTATGCACATCTTATCTTTAGGTCTAATGGGCTTTTATTATTCAAACCAAGGTTTAAAATATCGTAATGTATCAGTTTGTATCGTCGTTTGATACATACCGTTTTCATAAGAAACCGATACATGGAACATGTAAAATTCATTTATTCTGTTTCTTTTTGTTTGTATTGGTCGATACAGGCCCGTATCAGGCTGTTTTGTATCTGTATCGGCCAAAACAAATCGAATCGTTTCGGTTCCCTGTTTTGGATCTGTATTGACACAACAAACGGAATTGTTTTGGTTCCCTTAATTCAATTAATCTATATTTAACACCGAATCTCTCATTAATGTCTTTTATTATGTATCTATTTAAGTCTAACTTTTTCCTTAGTTAATTACTCGTATATTTAAGGCAAATCTAAATTTAAATTTGAATTTTAGCCCCTAATCACACCTCTTGATAATTTTATAATTTAATGACTTTCTCTCATTAATTTCGTTTTGTTAAAAACTACAAATTTTAACAATAGTAAGATTTGAACTCTGTTCAACAAATTTTAATGCACATAATTTTGTCACTAAACCACTCCGATTTGTTTGTTGTAATTACATGCATTTTTAATTTTAAGACGATTGTTTTTCTTTTCTTAGTAGTGCTTATTAATAAATTTTGAAATTAATTATTAAAATTTATATATTAATAAATATTAAGATAATTATATCGGTTATTTGAAAATTGATGTATATACATTAATATTTTAGTTTTTGTTTTGTTTTTTCACATTTTAGTTATCCCATCATTTTTCAATGACTACTAATTATGTCTCAATGTCACATTTTATATGAAAATTAAATTATGGTTTTTTACATTTGAATGACCTATTATAATCATATAAAACTTGTAAGCATTGTTAATAATATATTTTTTATGATTTATTTGAATTTTTTAACATATTTATGTGTATCTTGATTTTTCTTCTATATCCATGCGTATCCAAAACGTATCCCAATACGTCTCTTAAAATTGTTTTTTCGATACACCTTGCGTTTTTGATACTTTAAACCTTGTTCCAAACAAGAAAAAGATAGTTTTTGGTCTTTCGGGTTTTTAAAAGCCCACTAGATAATTATATCGGTTCCAAACAGGGCAATAGTTACCGGCTTATTACAAAGACACCCATTCTAATATGTATTTTTTCATGATCTATTAGAACATTATTATGATATTTAAATGTGTCAATAAATATGTTTGTTATCAAATTACAACCTACAAGTATAGCTATCAATAATAATCGAGTATGGGATTATTATTTCTGGACCAATAGGGTCTGGTTCATCGAGACCGCCGGTCCATTGTCGGCACTACTTAGGTGGGACGTTCTCACTGGTTGGGCCTGATTCTCTGACCATGCAACTTGTGACAAGTTAATGCAGCATCACATCTCCATAGGCGTCATTAGCTTCTGATCCAAACTTTTGCCTTGTTTTGGAGTGTCAATAATAATGCACTTTTGGTCAAGTGAATGCTGTGAAAGTAGGTGGAACATCTCATATCTGTTAGACTTGCAGGCAGTTTTTCTGTTTTGTCTACTGCACCCCAATCATTCTAACTTCTAAGAATGAAGATGTGACCACCAAAGTCACGTCACCAAACTTGTTCTAGTAAGAGCTTATGTGATTCTGTACAATTTACTTGCTTAATCAGTTTGGTGGGTTGAATTGATCTAATAGTTCAAAGGGAGCGTTGAAGATGGGTTTATCCAAGGACAATTAATAAGGTTCTTAGCTTTGTCATTATTATTTTTGGTAAATAAATGACTTTATCCATCCTGGCGTTAGGACGGTTCTTGATGAGCTGAGAGAAATGGTGGGCCAATCAAAGAGTTGGCCTGTCTAGGGTGTGGCTTGAAATCTGGTGGGTATCTGCAGCCCAACATTGCAGTGGGGCGGATGGCAAAGTCTCCATGGCTGTTTATAGCTTCAATCACTTGTTCTGCATCGGACTTAAGAACAATATTCTGTAAGTCCGATCTATGGGTCTGAACTCTCAACACAGCCCAGGCGAACTGCCCTTGTTTATAGTACAGTTCTACCATTACTCTTAGACCGGTAAATGGATGAGAATGGGACTCATGTGATACAAGTCTGAATAGAAGGAAAGCTTCCACAAAGGAGCATCCAACCATTCCTTCTTTCTCCCTTCTCTTCTCTTCTCTTTTGTCGTTTCTTATATGGTATTGGAACCAATGGCGTCTGAATCAACCTCATCCAACACTCAAACATCAACCTCTCAATTTAATAACTCTCTCCTTTCACTTTCTTCCTCTATTAATGTGTGATGTCCAACATAACACATTATCTCCCTATTAAGCTTACTGGCAACCACTACCTGTCATATCATGCACAATTCTTGCCAATTTTTCACTCATGATATAGAAGGAATCATCGATGGCTCCACCAATTGTCCTCCCAAAGAAGTTGCTGATCCCAACAAATCCAACTAAGAAGAATATCAACCCAGAATACTCCAACTTTGGATTGCGCACTTCTCACTCGGTTTGGAAAGCTTTAAGTTGTGTTTGGTAGGGAAACCATCTTTCCCAACCTTTTCCTTCAAACCAAACGTAGCCTTGGAGAACGCCTATACCTCTCCTTCACCAGCTAGAATACTCCAACTTTGATTTCTATTAATGACTATCAAGAAGGGATCATCCACTATAATAGAATACATTCAACAAGTAAAAAATATGACCGGATTAGTAGGCACAACATAAGTAAGCACATTAAATGAGCATTTGATAAGTATTTTGATAAGTGTCATAAGTGAGTTTTAATCCTTTTCAAGGGTGGGGTGAGGGTATTCTAAGGGACAGGTGTCAAAAAAAATTTCAAATACTTATTGAACATGCTTACAACGCTGTCCCTACTAGATCCAAACTGGTAAAAAACATAGCTGATCAGTTTGCAAGCTTCAAGCGATCCAGTACATCCTTGAGGTCTTCTTTTCAATGTGCATTACATGGTTTCGTGCTGATTATGATTCTTTCATCACATCAATCACCACATATTTGGACTTTTGCTCTCTTACAATTGATGATTTACATGGCTTACTACGGAATCATGAGATATGGTTGAATCAAGATATTCTTCTTCTACTTCTTCACCACATACTAATGTTGTCAATCGCCAACAGTAGAATACTCACTCACTACCTTCAACTTGTTTCATACTTTGTTATTCCTGAAGAAGCTTGGCCAGTCGGGGTTCTACTACTTCTTGGTTCGACAGAATCTAAAAGTTCTGGAGGGTGCTCTTCTTCCGTCCATAGGTGGAAGGGCAAGTACTTCTTCATGAGTCGAAAGGGCGGATGGTCCCTAAGATTGAAGCTGATGACCCCAGTTACTAAAGTGAAAGTGCTTGTGACCAAGTGTCTGACCTATGAGGAGAGGGAGACATTAGGTAAAATGGTCAGTCTTTGGATCAGCATGATGGAGTACACGTCCGAGGCTCGGCTGATTAGTGCCAAACTGTGTCCAACTCAGCATGGTAACGATGTTGTACCACTATCCTATTCTGCCTTCGCTTCGTCGAGATGTATTGATCAACTATTTCTTTTTTATAGACTTTGAAAATGCTACCGATAGAGGGTTGCCAAAAATTAGTCAAGGAGTTAGATAAAGAAAAAGCCAAGGTGGCTCGACTTCGTCACCTCCAACGTGTACAAAATCAGAAGAAGACGGCGTTGAAGTGCCTCTACGAGGAGGTGGTACCTCCTCGGCCTTTGAAGTGCCTCTATGAGAAGGTGGTAGAGGTTGACTTAGACACCGAGAGGGAGACGAGGCCTCCTCATCCTGCATTGCCACTGAGATCCTAGATTCTAGAGGGTGAGAGTTCAATCTATCGATCGAACTAGAAGGTCTGGCTTACTAACACCCTTGACGGAGAGAGGGTGTGCAAGGAGATCAACTAGGAGATCCTTCTTTCGAAATCTGAGATCGAACTAGGGTTTCTTGGGAGACAAGAGAACAGGAGAGAAAGCAGAATTCACAGAGAGATATTGAGCAGTTCGATCTCTTCTTCTTTTATCCTTTATGGAGAACCTCTCCTAATTGAATTAGGTGGTTTATCCAAATCTTTATTTGGGATCTGGACTTTGTCTTATCCTCTTAAGAGAATGGGTCTCCATACCCATATCCAAACCCAGATTCACCCATGCCACATGATAGTTTAAGCAGTCATGTAACATCTTAATTAATCATATCAATTATGGGCTTTAGGCCCATTAGTTATATGGCTCACGACCCAAGAGTGTTGCTTGGACAATTAAGGCTTGATTTGTATGGTGTGAGACCCCACAATGACTTCACATAAGCCCACATGGGTTCGTCCCTGCCTCTGTGAAAAGGCCTAGCCAAATTCACTACTAAATGCAGTGAACCCTTGAGCACATCATTATAGGCTCAAAATGGGCCCAACATTTACACTTGAATGATCATTGAATTCAGCCATTCTATGAAGACCAAGGATAATGAACTTAAATAAGATAAAGCCCATCTGGTAATCAACCCTTAATGGTCTCTTACACTTAACCTCTCAGCCCATAATGATTAAACACTACCTGATAGGGAATGACCTCTCCCCTGGTTGCAAGGTGTAGTGTCACACTCTTTGCTCGGATGGATCCCAGGAATTAAAACCTTTTGCAAATATTTTTTATAAAACATAATATATATATATATATATATATATATATATATATATATATATATATATTGCAAAACTAAATCTCAAACATAGTTGAAATCCAATGCTGACAGTTTAGGTTTCCATCAGAGAGAGTGTAAACATTGTCATTCACTTTGTTCGACAAAGGGATCGATCCTATTACTATGATCACCCACTCAGTTGGATTCTTAGACTGCCCTAACATACATAGGTTTTGACCCTCAAAGGATCTCATTGATTGGTATATCAAAGACAGTCCAATCCGACACCCAGTGTAGTGCCATAGTCAAGTCTAGGGGTTATGTGTAACTTTCCAATTTTGCCCATCAATCTCCAAGGTCTAGGGCATAACTGGAAAATGATCCGGGTTTAGTGTTTTAACCAAACACACACTACATGTGCTTCGGGTCTAACCCTAGCAGCTGGGACAAGTTGCCCCAACTTCTTTGGCAGCACAACAATGTCAGCCTTGGCAGGATAAACTCCCCAAGTCTATCCAATGGCTGAGAACATTCTAAACTAACATGAATCTCATAAGTGTCCAATTTAAGGGATAATTTCATAGAAACATACCAATATCAAAATGAAACAATAATGTACTTTTATTCATTTACAATAAATGTATCTGTACATCAATATGATTGGAGATAAGGGCATACACTGTTTAACAAGCCGTAAAGGCTGTGCTGGATACAAAGAAGGCCACGGTGAAGGCTGAGGATAAGCAGGCCCACCAGTTGAAGAAGCAGTTGGCTGAACTCAAGGCTACTATAGAATAGGTTGAGAGGTAGGCTCTTGCGGTTGAGGAGGCTCGAGGCCTGGTTGTCGAGGAGGCCAGGAGTCGAGCAGTCAAGGATTTCCATGCTTTAACGTAGTACGAGTAGAAGTCATATGACTTTGCCTTTGACTTCTACGTATTTCAGTTCGAGCGCTACCAAAAGAAGGTGGTCGAGATGCTCCTAGAGGTGGCCAAAGCAATGCTCAACCTTGAACCTCCCAATCAACCCCTGCATCACCAAGTAGGAAATTAGGCCAAGGAGGGAGAGGTTATCGAGTAACCCAAGGACGAGGAGTTTTTTTTTTGGACAAATGAAATGAAGTGTTTTCTACTTTTGCCCAATTCTTACTCTTTTTCCTTTATTCCGAAGCACTTATCTAGGGGTGAATTCAGGATTCGAGCGAGCCGAGGTCTTTAACTTGGCCTTAGGCTTTAAGCAGCCAAGGTTTTTTACTTGTCCTCAAGCAGGGCAAGGGCACCCATTCAATGGCTCAAAGTCCTCCTAAGCCGAGCTGGATGAGGCACTTCTGAGCTCTTATAACAATTGGGGAGCTTAGTGGTGCTTGCACACAATGGAGCTGGTTGGCGAATCCTTAATGGGCTGATTGTGATCCTCAACTAGTTCTACTCTTGCGCTAAGCCAGGGAGCTCATCATGGGTCCTTGGCTATAGGAAAAAGGCATCGACGATGTCCATGCCCCACTAAGCAAAAGGCAATGGACTATTGATCAGTGTTAGGGGGACCACTGGTTGGTGGAGTAAATTGGAATGCCTTTGACAATAGGCACACTTCTGTATGAGTTGTGCAACATCTTTCTTCCTGGTTGGCAAAAAATACCCTTATCGGAGAGATTTGTGTGCAAGAGTTTAAGCGTTGGGGTGACCACCACAGATTCCTTCATGTATCTCTTGGAGCACATACTCAACATCATTGGGGCAAGACACTTCAGGTGCTATGTGACATCTGGTAAAGGTTCCCTCTAGAGATGCAATATCGAGTTGCTCGGTGTATTAGCTTTTTAGATTTAGTTCAGTTATGCGGAAGGGTGCTTGGTGAAAGGAAGGGAGATCCATCATATGGATGGCCAAACCATGCGGGGTGGCTAGGCAAAATTTCAAAAAATTTCTTTCTCCCTTTTAGGAATCCTATTCCCTGATTTAGAAAAAAACTACATTTTTCAAGGTTTGTTCTTGAAACAAACCAATCCAAATCTGAAACCAAGAATAAGGGAGGGATATACCTGATACGGAATCCACGCAAGTAGCTCCCAACATTGATGTTCACGCCCAAAGAGGGTACCAAATCCCACCTCCACTGAAGATGACATAGCTTAGGGTGAGGCATGATCAGTGAAGCAATTCTTCAGTAAGAATTGCAATCCTTCAGCAAGGATCATGCAGGGAATGTGAGCACAATTTCAGATTTGATTCTTCTAGCAAGAATCAGAATCAAGAACCTTTCTTGATCAGTCCAAGAATGAGGAGATCAAACTAGGTAGGGTGGCAAGAACAAAGAGAAGACTGCCTGGCAAGAGAGGACCTCTCAGCCCATTAGGTAAAATCCCTAAATGGTTTTACACTTAACCTCTCAGCCCATAATGATCAAACACTGACTGGCAAGAGACGACCTCTCCCTCGACTGCAAGGTATAGTGTTGCACTCTCTGCTCACATGGATCATGAGAATTAAAACCTTTTGCAAACATTTTGTGAAACCATAATATATATGCATATCTCTATATAAATATATTTTGCAAAAACAAATCTTAACAAGTTTGAAATCAACTGCTGGTAGTTTAGGTTTCCATCAGAGAGAGTGCATTCCCCGATCATTCATTTTGTCCAACAAAGGGGCTGATTCTGTCACTATGATCACCTAATCAGGTGAATTCTTAGACTGCCCCAACATACCTAGGTTTTGACCCCTGCTAAGGATCTCATTGATTGGCATATCAAAGACAACCCAATCCAATACCTAGTGTAGTACCATAATCGAGTCTAGGGGTTAGGTGTAACTTTTCAGTTTTGCCCATTTGTCTCAAAGGTCCAGGGCATAACTAGAAAATGGTCTAGTTCAGGGTTTCAAGCAAACCCACACTACATGTGCTTTAGGTCTCATCCTAGCAGCTAAGATAAGCCACCTCAACCGATTTGGAAACACATCAGTGTTAACCTTGGCAGGATAAACCTTCCCAGGTCTATCCAACGGCTATGAAGATTCTAAACTAACACGAGCTCATAAGTGTCTAGTTTAAGGGTATTACACAGAAACACACCATAGATAACATGAATCAATTATGTACTTTATTCATTTACAATAAATGTCAATGGTCATGAACCTGTTGGTTCTCAGTCATTTGCGTGGTCATAAACAACTTTAGGACTTTCTATCAAGTAGAACGATTCTACTCTTCATACATCGTCCTTAGACTATCCATAATATCCTTGGACACTTCGATCTTATCGAACTGTCTCTGTATCAGATTGTCTAAGGAGGCTATAATGTAACACTAGGCAAGAGAGTTCTTCTCCTTCCGTTCTTGATATTCCCTCCTATGGGCCTTAGAAGCCCTATCACCCAGATGTTTCGGTGCAGGGTCTTTGGCTACCTTGTCCAATTTTTCAGACCTCAGCACCAACATAAGGTTACAGAACCAGTTAGCATAATTTGGGCCCTTAAGCTTATTATCGTCAAACACTTTGGCGAATTGCCTATTTTCCATTTCTGATAAAAGACAATGCAAATTATTAGTCCACAACCTAAATTGATTCATGTTATTTACATAAAAAATTCTTTTAACCTATGTTCCATTTTCATTTCTTCATCTTTGAGATTTCCCTCCCATCTTAGTGACGGAGACGCGGTTATGTCTCTAGAAATGTGGGAAATCACATATGGTGCATGGAGCCAACAGTTTCAGCTGCAAAGCCCCACCACTTTTTGTGAAGGATCATATCCACTCATCTTATGAGCTTTCCCTTTGGCCTTTGTCAAACAAGGTTCATTGCCATTTTAGGTTAAACCTTTTTGTCTAGTAAGTGCAGACCCGTCATATTCGTGAATGCCAAAGTACCATGATAGAGTCTTCCATTTTAGGATAGGCCCCTTCCACGTTGGTCTATGACGCCCCTATCATCTTATGAAGCAATAAAACAGACTCACCAGCAAATGGATAACCCAATTTTATGGTGCATCTCCTCACTACTGATAAACCCATCTTCATACTAATGACAGAAGGCCTTTAGAGAGTTCATCATATGAATCTCCTTATCACATGCACTTATATATATCTGGAGGGAGCAAGTTGTTACGTCCCTATATTTGATTTAGGTCAAACCAAAGTGGCTCCCATTGATCTAAGGCCCAGTGAGAGGGAGATCTTCCAATGATCTTTAGGGCACCATGGCAATGATGTGCATTCATCCATGGTGTGCGTAGAGAGCCAAAAATGAATGAACATGGGCCAAGTGCTTATGGCCCATGTATGTAGCACATCACATATCACATACATCCACATGCATGATAATTGATCTAATCAATCACATCAATTGAAAAATCCTAATTAATACCCTAAATACAAGACTTAATGAGAGGGAATTGAATGAGCAGAAATGTAGCAATTCAAATTACATTTTGTGCCTTTAGAATTAGAGAGAGACCAAACTCAAAATAGGGGTATTATAGTCAAGAATAGGATAACATGAATGTTAATAGGCATTAATGTCTTAAATATAAGCCTTAATGAGAGGGATTTGAATGAGGAAAAAAGTGATTATTCAAATTACATTTTTGTCCTTACAATTAGAGAGGGACCAACATGAAAATTGGAGTATTTTAGTTAAACAAGAGTTCCACACTATCATTTACACTTTTAATAATAACTAGTAACTATACATGTGCTTTGCACATGACAGTTCTAGATCATGATAATTATAGTAATAATATATCCAAAATTTTCCATAAACTTTACATATTTTTTTTGTTTTTTATTCTTAATCAAATGCAGATTGCAAAATTCAAATCTGATTATATAAACACCTTATCCAAATATGTGATAATCAGATCAAATTGTGAAATTTCAAGTATCATTGATAGACCTACATGTCTGACTATACTCTTCTTTTTGTAGTGCTTTATCTTTTTAATATATCTTTTTTCCTTTTGTTCATTTATCAAAAAAAAATGCAAGATTTAAACAGAGGGAACTGAATGAGATGAAAAGTAGTAGTTTAATTTACAATTTAAGCCCTGTATTTAAATAGGGACTAAATTAAAAAAAAAGTATTTTAATCACTATTTTAAAACCAGACCAAATCGGTGTTAGATAGTGTATGCCCTTAGCTCTAATCAACATGATGTACATTATTACATTTATTTTAAATGAATATAGTACATATTTGATTCATGTTATTGTTGTATGTTTCTGTGTAATAGCCTTAAACTGAACACATATGAGACTCGTGTTAGTTTAGAATCGTCACAACCATTGCATAGATTTGGGGATATTTATCCTGCCAAGGCTAACACTGATTTGCTACCAAGTTGGTTGGAGTGGCTTGTCTCAATTGCCACGGTGAGACCTGAGGTACATGCAATGTGGGCTTTCTTAAAACCCTGAACCAGACCAAATTCTAGTATTGCCCTGGACCATGGAGATAGATGGGCAAAACTGGAATGTTACATCTGACCCCTATACTCGATTATGGTACTGCACTAGGTGTCAGATTGGGCTGTATTTGATGTGCCAATCAATGAGATCCTTAGAGGGGGTCAAAACCTGGGTATGTTGGGACAGTCCAAGAATTCATCTGAGTGGGTGATCATAGTGATAGGATCAACCCCTTTGTCGGACATAGTGAATGATTAGGGTAATGTACACTCTCAGATGGAAACCTAAACTGCCGGCTGTGGATTTCAAATGTGTTTAAAATTTGGTTTTGCAAAATATATTTATATAGATACATACTTATATATTATGGTTTCAAATTGTTTGGAAAACAGTTTTAATTCCCGGGATCCTTATGAGTAGAGAGTGCAACACTATACCTTACAGCCGAGGGAGAGGTCATTTCTTGTCAGGCAGTGTTTGATCATTAAGGGCTAAGAGGTTAAGTGTAAGACCATTGAGGGTTATACCTGATGGGCTAATCTTGCATCTGCCCACAGTCCTTGGGCCTTCATAAGATGGCTGGACCCAAGGACCATTTAGTGTAAATGTTGGGCCCGTTAAGATTCCATGGTGATGGACTCAGGGATTCGCTGTATTCAATAGTGAATTTGGCCAGACCTTATAATAGAGGCTAGGCTGAACCCATGTGGCTAATGTGTAGATCAATGATCGGATCCCATGCCATACAAAGAGAGCCAAGCTACCCCGCATTAAAAGGAAGTGAGCCTGAAAGCTTAATGAGCCTAAAGCCCATTTAGAACTGGGTTAGGGATTCGCTGTATTCAACAGTGAATTCGGCCAGACCTTATAATAGAGGCTAGGCTGAACCCATGTGGCTAATGTGTAGATCAATGATTGGATCCCATGCCATACAAAGAGAGCCAAGCTACCCCGCATTAAAAGGAAGTGAGCCTGAAAGCTTAATGAGCCTAAAGCCCATTTAGAACTGGGTTAATTGGATTAATTAAATAGGGGCGAATTTGGGTATGGATCAGCAGATAAGGATAAGATGATAACTTTTATCTACTTAAAAAGTCTAGATCTAAATAAAGATTTGGACCAGGGAACTCCTAATTTGATTAGGAGTAGCTGATCTTGATCTACAGATAAGATAAGGGATTGTCCTTATCACTTAAAGAGTTCAGATCCAAATAAAGATTTGGATCAAGAAACTCCTAATCAGATTAGAAGATTATCTCTTTAAGGCTATATATAAAGAGCAGGGCAGATATGAAAATACACACAGAAAACAACACAATTTGATTGTTTCTACCTTCAGTTTTCTTTCCCTGCTCTTGCCGCCCTACCCTGTTCGATCTCCATTTCTTGGAACTTATCAAGATTTGATCTTGATATTGTTTCTTGCTAGAAGAAACAATTCTGAAGCTGTGCTCACTACCCCATTCGATTCTTGTTGAAGAATCAAAAGTTCTTGGTGAAGAACTACTTGCTGATCCTGCCTCATCCTATGTTGTGTCATCTTCAGTGGAGGGAGGATTTGGTACACTCTTTAGGCGTGAACACCTGCGTTGGGAGGAGCATTTTTGCGTAGATTCTATATCAGGTATACCTCTCCCTAATCTTGGTTTCAGATTTGGTCCGGTTTGGTTACAAGAATGAACCTTGAAAATGCAGTTTTCTAAATTGGTAATACGATTCCCGGATGGGAGTAAAGAAATTTTTGAAAATTTGCCCAACCTTCCTGCAGGGTTTGGCCATCCATATGATGGATCTCCCATCCCTTCAATTGGATAATCGAACCGTTAGGCCCAAGAACCGATTAGGTCACCGGTTCCCGTTTTGGCCCTGAACCACTATATTACAAAAAGCATTGAAATGGTCAAAGAATCACTGACTTGGATAGTTTAACCGTTAAAATGTTTGACTCAATTAGCGATTCTCAAGTTGAAAAAAGAACTTTCATATCTCATAATCTTATTTGATTATTCCCAATAGCCAAAATTAGTTAGGGTTTTTAATTTGTCCATTTTGATTTTGACTTTTCTCATTTTTGTGGTTCTTTTTAAGTTGTAAGAGTAAAAAAAAATTGTAACCCCAATGAAGAAATTGAAAAATTAATGCAAGAGTTGAGATATTAAACACCAGTCTTATATTAAAATCTGAGATACACCAACAAAGCAAAGGACTTGGGATATGAGGAGATTTAGAGAGATGTAAGAAGAGGGCTGGTGTTGGCGGAAGCGTGTCATTAAACATTTCAGAACACCAATTTAGATATTTATCAATTTTTCCAATCCTCACGTAACCTTAAACAACGTAGGACGTGGTGAGGAAGGGGTCGAATCCATAGAGAAGCAAGGGAAAATTATTATTCTTTGTTCCGGACAAATAAAAAGAAAATGGAACTAGGAATTGTAGAAAATAAGAAAATAAAATTTATTAGTGCTGAAATTATAGGTTTGGAATTAAACAAAACAATAATTAAAATTCAGAAATTAAAGAACACTGAAAGCAACAAAAGAAATAAATAAAAGTGATCCAAAATTTGGATCTAGTGGCGGTAACTATAGATTGGTGGGACGGCTTGCAGGAACCCCTCCTGACAAGATATAGGCATCCTTCCCTTCTTCAGCCCTCGAATTCCTCGAGACACCTTAGCCTTGAATCGGATGAATTCAGATTTGCAAAATGCACAAAAGAACAGAAATTAAATCTAAAAAGATTGCTGAAATAAAAATAGCATGAAAGAAAATAAAGAAAATAAAATGATGGTTGATCAAATCCAGTGGCGGTGGCTGTAAATTGGCTGGACTACTTGCAGGAACCCCTCCTAGCAAGATCTGGGCGTCCTTCCCTTCTACAATCCTTGAATTCCTCAAGAAACCTTAGCCTTGTGAACTGGGTGAATTGACCAACCCCTTCTCCAGGGCCCTTGGGGTCCTTTTTATAGAGAAGGGTGGATAAAACTGGGATTAGAGAGAAAGAGGAAAATGGCAGTTGGGTTTTTGCAAAAATATGGGCATCCTAGGGTTTAGAATAGAGGGTTAAGATTGTTCTAATGTGATCCTAAGGCTGAAAAGAAAAGGAGAGGGCACTCAATATTATGTAGGGCTGAGATTTAATGGCTAAAGGTGGAATGGTGAAGATTAGAAGTTAGGTAGATCTCTAGGGTTAGAATGCTAAAAAGAAAGTGCACTAGAATGGATGGTGGAGATTAGAAGGGATAGAAGGTGAGGATTTAGCAGTTAGGGGCGGATAGGGTTTGTTAAGGATGAAAAGAATGAGTTAGAAGGCACCCTAGGGTTTGCTAAGGAGAGGGGAGCATGCTAATATAGTAGGAGGGGCGCCATTCTGGGTTTAGTAGATAGGAGGTGCCCTCCTGTGCTCAGTTTTTCACAAAAACACCCCCTCTCTCAGTTGGACTTCACACCAGCTTCCCAAAAACTGCATTTCAGCCATGAAACTTCCTCAGTTTTCCATGAGAGTTGCACAGAGACCCTTATAGGTCACAGTATTGAATTTAACTGGGAAGAGGACACATTTTGACTATTCTAAAGTTGAAAATACCCCTGAAATGATGCCCTTAAGGCATCAAAATACAGAGTTATCAAGGGCAAATGGTGTTATAGTTACAATGATGATAAACTTGGAGATATCCACTGGCAGCTCCTTCTTCTTCTTCTCAAGGCAAAACGATTATGCAACAATGATCAGTGAACATGGTGACAACCACCTCTGACAACGATTCCTTGTCTTATTCTTCTTCATCTTCTCTTTCTTTTTTCTCACTTCTTACCGGTGGACTTTAACATAATCCTAATCTAATGGTCAAAAGAGAAAAGTTATATTATGTTTTACATCTTACCGGTTTGACCCTCTCAAACTAGACTGTTGAACCGCTGACCTGAGAACTGGAAGCCAAAGTGGTTCCGTCTTCTTTGGTGAGTCTTTTCTGCCTTATCCAATTATGTTTGGGTATCCATACGGTGTCCCTTCCTGGGCTGGTAGTTGGGGCGAAGCCCCCTCGAGCTCGGCGGGAGCTTGGGGACTTTCCGAGGGGTGGTCTCCGGAGGCTCGGGAAGCCTCTGGTAACTTGGCTTTCACCTCCCAAAGTCGGGAGCTGGACAGTTTTGGCCCTTCTTCCATGTCGATGGAGAGACTCTGGGCCTTGGTCTTCCAATACGACCTCCTGAGGGAGCTTACCTACAGCCTTCTGACCGGCGATTATCCTTGGGAGCACGACTATGACGAAATCGTGATCTTCGAGGAGCAGCTCGTGGCTGGTCTCTGCCTTCCCCTGCACCCTCTGATAGTAGAGGTCCTCACTCACTTTAATGTTACCATAGACCGGTTGCACCCGAATTCTATTCGGAACTTGGTGGGGACCATTTCTTTGTTTCACGAGTACTGTCTTCCTCTTTCCCTTGATACCTTCGCCTCCATCCTATCAATCAAGAATGTTTCCCCTGGAGTTCCTGTGAACTGGCACTCTTATTATTTTTCACCCCGTCCCGGCTTTCAAGCTTCTCCATGGGTTGTCCAACAGGATCCTGGCCTGGAAGTGGGGCTATTTTGTAGTTCGTAATCCCGAAGGGTGGCCCTTTCCGACCCACTGGAGGGCTACCATTCAGGATCCGGGCGTTAGCTTGGATCTGAGGATGCGGGAAATGCTATAGTCCTGGACAGAGATCGGCTTCACCTGCGTGGACTATTTGGCCGAGAACACGCTCATGCAAGCCGGCCTGAGCCCCAGTAGGTTGCCTTTAGGTTTTTCCTTCCTTTCTTGGTTTTTGCGAGCTGGGCTAACGTCTCTTTGTCTTTTGCAGCTATAATGTCGGATGTGGATGCGCATCGCCTCTTGTCGAACTCTCAGACGGGCAAGCGTAGGGCGAAGAGGTTTCGCCAAGACGAAGTGTCTTCTTCTAGGGGTGCTAAGTTCGAGGCCACGGACCCGTCCTTTGCTCCACTGCCGGAGATCCCACCCACGTCTCCCAAGGGAGTAGCTGCAGAAGGTGGTGAAGAAGAGGTTCCTCCTCCGGGGCCGTACCCTCCATCCGCGCCAGCCGACCCCTCTGCCATGCCAGTGTTCCCCACTGAGGGGCGAGATGAGAGCATCACCAACTATGTCTTGGCCACGCGGAGGAGCCGGGAATCGATCTTCCATGAGGAGGTCGCGGAATGGTCGAGGATGCACCCTAGGCGGCTCCTAGAGCTGGCTACGACTCACTGCATGGTGGTAAGTGCTTGTTTTCTTTCTTTCTTTCTTTCTTTCTTTTTCTTTTTTTACTTACCTCGACTTTCTATTGGCAGTTGAACTCCGCTCTCCATGCCATTGTCTGTCAGACGGCCATTCATTCCAAGGACGCCCTCACGTAGAGGACGGAAGTACGAAGGCTCAATCACGAGTTGGACTGGGCCCGGGGTGAGGTCCTCCATGCCAAGAAGGGAAGCGAGGCCCAGGGGCTATTTTTTCAAGACCAAGAAGCACGAATCTCCCGGCTGATCAAGGAGAACGCTCGCTACAGGGAGGAGTCCTCTAGGATGGCTGAGGATAGGGAGCGCCTTTGGCAGGAGGTTCAAAGTCTGGAGGCTACCCTCCACGAATGAGCTCGAACCTTTAACGCTGCCGTGGAGGAAGAAAGGGTCAAGGCGGTGGACCGCTTTAAAGAGTCCCTGGAGTTCTGCGACCTTCAGGTCGAGTACGGTGTGAACTCCTATCGTTCGGGGTTCAAGCTCTATCGGTACCTAGTCTGGAAGAAGTTCTCTGGCCTTAGCCTTGACGGTATCACGATGAAGGGCCTAGCTCCGGAGACGGCGTACGCAGCGGAGGAGAAGGAGCCCGATTCCTTGGAGGAGGCTGATGAGAACGTGGAACTAGTGGACCATTGATGTTGGGGTTGTTCTTCTTTTTCTTCTGATCTTTGAGTGCATGTTCCCAGGTGGCTGAGCCCGATTTTCTCTACCTTTTTCTTTTTCTTCTTGATGTATTTTCTCGATCCGTTAGGCTTGTTGTTTTTCTTTGAAAGAACCTTGGTACTTAATGAAATATTGTTTTTTGCTTAGAACGGTTCCTTTCTGGTCCAAGCCGTACGTATATGGGTTACCCGAGCTGTCGAGCTACCAAACTGGCAACAAGCGAGGGTAACTGAAGTGGGAGTCATCCCGAATTGCGCGAGTTACCTTGAACTTATCAGGCTACCGAGCTTGGTAGTGAGTGAGGGTAACTTCAGTGAGATTTTTCCTAAGTTTCTTGCCTCAAGTTGTTCGCATAGAATTCGTCTGTCTGAACGTAGGTCCTCTGATGGGCCCAAACCACGATCGTTGTCGTGCTGGTGTAGGCATCATCGGATTGATGCCCGAGTTGTTTGCACTTTTGACTCTAGCGGGCAAGGGGGTGAGGTCCTACGCACTGTTTAGAGCCTCCGTTAGTTCAGTTTCGTAGCCCTTAGGCTCGAGGAGCGACTTGGAGTCCACTCCTAAGCTTTGCCCATGCCGTAGAGGCGATTGGGATTTGGTTGGTGCCGAGGTCCTTATCAGTTCGGCATCTTGGCCCTTAGGCTCTGGGAGCGACTCAGAGTCCACTCCTAAGCTTTGCCCATGCCGTAGAGGCGACTGGGACTTAGTTCGCCCATGCGGAGCGACTTGGTGTCCACTCTGGGCCATTGGTCATAGGTAGTACTGCCTTACATTGCTAATGTTCCAGGCTTGGGTACTTGCTTTCCTTCCAACGTTTCGACCTTGTATGTGCCTTCCCCGAGTATTCGTTTTACCCGGTAGGGACCTTCCTAGTTCGGCCCCATTTTTCCCGCTCCGGGCTCAGGTACCATTACTTTCCGAAGGACCAGGTCGCCTACATGGAAGTGCTGCTTCCTGACCCGGTTGTTATAGTACCAAGCCACATTTTGTTGGTATGCTGTGGTCCAGATATACGTGAGGTCCCGTACCTCTTCTATTAGGTCGAGATTGCTGCGGAGCTCTTCATTGTTGGCCTCTTTGTCATACGCTCCTAAGCGTAACGTGGGTACTTCGATATCAACCGGAATTACTGCCTCCGTGCCGTAGGTGAGGTTAAAGGGGGTTTCACCCATGGCAGTCTTGGTAGTAGTTCGGTAGGCCCATAATACACTGGGTAGTTCGTCCACCCATAACCCTTTAGCTCGGGCTAAGTGGGTCTTCAGTCCGCGGAGTATAGCTTTGTTTGTGACTTTTGCTTGCCCGTTCGCTTGAGAGTGCGCTACCGAGGGGAAGTTCTGCCGTATCCCCATCTCGGCGCACCAGTCTTGAAACTTGATATCCTCGAACTGCTTGCCATTATCTGAGATGAGCACTCGAGGTAGTCCGAAGCGGCATACTACATTCTTCCAAAAAACGTTTTGTACCGTTCGAGCTGTAATTGTCGCTAGGGGTTCTGCCTCTACCCATTTTGTGAAGTAATCCACTGCTACCACCAAGAATTTTCTCTGTCCTGTCATTGGTGGGATTGGTCCAAGAATGATGATTCCCCACTGTGCGAAGGGCCCTGGGCTGGTGAGGTGCTTCAGGTCGACAACGGGTTGGTGATGGATATTGGCGTGCCTCTGGCATTTATCGCATTTCTTGACGAGCTCGAGTGCATCTCTTTCATCGTTGGCCAGTGGTATCCTTGGTGCAATGCTTTCTGGGCGAGGGCCGTGCTCCCCAAGTGTCTGCCGCATAGCCCTTCATGAGTGTCGCGGAGAATGAGCTCAGCCTCTAAGGGTCGGGTCGTAAACAACGCAAGTAGGGGAGTGTGTAGGATCTTCTGTATAGCCGTTCGTCTATAATGATGCACTTGGCTGCCTGTCGCTCTACCCTTCTGGCTGCATTGTGAAGGGTAGAGCGAGTGGATCAATCCAGCTTGGCTCCGCTTGCATAACAGGAGCTACCTCCTCTGCCCCCCTGAGAATGCTAGGCCGAGGCAGGTTCTCTATAAACACGATCCTCATGGAATTGCTGCTTGTGCTAGCTAACTGGGATAATGCATCGGCCTCAGCGTTCTCAGATCTTGGAATTTGCCTAATGAAGTACGATTGGAAGCCGCGTAGAACCTCCCTGGCTTTGGCTTGGTAAGCGGCCATGCTGAGGTCGCAAGCTTCGTAATCGCCGGTTACCTAGTTAACCACAAGCTGTGAGTCGCTGCAGATGACGAAGTGGTTCGCTTGTACTTCATTTGCTATCATGAGTCCGGCTATCAGTGCCTCGTATTCCGCTTCATTGTTGGATGTCGCGAACTCGAAGCAGAGCGCGTACTCTAGCTTCGCTCCGCCTGGTTCGTATAGGATGACTTCAATGCTGCTTCCTTGCTGATTCGACGAGCCATCTACGTGGAGGATCCAAGGCTCTTTGTCCCAAGTTGACTTTGTTGTAATTGGGGCTAGTTCCGCATTGGTGGAGGCTTCCTTTACGTACTTGATTTCCATCAGCTCGAGTGTTGTGGTGCTGAAAGTGCATTTTGCCATGAAGTCGGCCAAGGCTTGGGCCTTAATTTCCGTTCGGGGTTCGTACCGAATGTCATATTCGCTGAGCTCAATAGCCCATCTCGTCAACCTCCCAGATACCTTGGGCTTGAGCAATACTTGTCTCAGAGGCTGATTGGTAAGGACAACGATCGTGTGGGCTTGGAAGTACGACCGAAGTTTCTGAGCTGTTGTGATCAACGCATATGCCAGCTTCTCGATCTCTGGGTACCTAGTCTCGGCATCCTGCAAAACTTTGCTCACGTAGTAGATAGGTCATTGGACCCGATCTACTTCTTTTAACAGTACCGAGCTGATTACCTTGTCGCTTACGGAGAGGTACAGCTTTAAAACATCGCCCTCCTCGGGCCGGGTTAAAACCGGGATGCTATTCAGGTAATTATTTAGTTCGTCAAAGGCAGACTGACATTCCTCAGTCCACTCGAAGTCTTTACTTTTCTTAATGGCCTTGAAGAAAGGCAGGATGCGACCTACCGACTTAGACATGAAGCGGCTCAGGGCAGCTATACGACCATTCAGCCTCTGAACCTCCTTCAATATGCGAGGTGGGGTCATATCCAGGATGGCCTTTATTTTTTCAGGGTTGGCTTCGATTCCACGTCGGCTAACTATGTAGCCTAGGAATTTTCCTGAGGTGACAATGAAGATACACTTGTTCGGGTTTTGTTTCATATTATACTTGCACAAGATTTCAAACACGCATTGCAGGTCACTTATTAAATAGCTCGAAAGTCGGGTCTTGACGACCATGTTGTCTACATAACATTCAACTTTGTCACCAATCAGTGGCTCAAAAATTCGATTTACAAGTCTCTGGTAGGTCGCCCCGACATTTTTTAGCCCAAAGGGCATAACCTTATAGCAGTACATGCCCAGTTCAGTAATGAAAGCCGTTTTCTCTTCGTCGGCGGGGTCCATCTTGATCTAGTTGTAGCCCGAGTACGCGTCTAGGAAACTCAACAACTCATGCCCTGAGGTTGTGTCCACCAGACGATCGATTTTGGGGAGCAGAAAACTGTCCTTTGGGCAAGCCCGATTTAGGTCGGTATAGTCGACACACATGCGCCATTTACCGTTGGCCTTTTTAACTAGAACGGGGTTAGCCACCCAGCTCAGGTAATGAGCTTCCATGATGAAATCGGTTGTGAGAAGTTTTCCGACCCCCCGAAGTCCGTGGGGATCTTCATCGTCAGGTAGTAGGTGGATACCACGGCGCGAAGCACGTGGGTGATGGGCCTTCCTGTAAGGGCATTGTACGGGGAGGGCGTGGCTACCATCAGGAAGGTGTGATCAAATCTTGCGACGTAGGGCCATGTCCCGATCTCTACAGGCAATGAGATTTGGCCGAGGGGCCTAACTTCCTCTCCACTGAAGCCCACTAGGGGGGTGCTCGTGGGCTGGAGGTCATTCTCCTAGAGCTGTAACTTGTCAAAGGTGCTTCTGAACAGGATGTCGACTGAGCTTCCTGAATCCACCAAGACACGTCTGACCTCGAAGTCATTGATCTTCATCCTTATGACCAACGCGTCGTCATGGGGGTACTGGACTCCTCGCGCATCATCCTTGGTGAAAGATATGGGGTCTACAGGCCGTGGGCGCTTCGGCAGGTTCCGTTCTTCATGCTCTAGTTCGTGGATCGAGGTCCTCCCTGCCGCCGAGGTGCAGCCCGCGACGATGGATCCGCCGGTAATCGTGTTTATCACCCCGCGGACTGGTCTTTCTTCGGGCGGTTCTTGCTGCTCAGCTCTCATGTTACTGGACTCAGGGGCGTCTCTCCCCTACTCCCGCTGCTGATTTGCCTGGCTTTTATTACTTTTCTGTACAAAATTCTTTTACCCGCGACGGATGAGTTCCTCAATCTCGTCACAGAGACTTTTACAGTTTTCGGTACTATGACCGTGGTCTTTATGGAAATGGCAATATACATTCTTATTCCTGGTGGTGGGGTCCCCCTTCAACCGGGGTGGCCACCTTACAAATGGTGCATCTTTAATTGTCATTAAGATTTCCCCTTGCCTCGCATTGAGAGGGGTGTAGTTCGTCCTCTCAACTGGAGGATCTTGGGGGTGCCAACCTGACTTGTCTCCCATGGCTGGGGACATTCTCTTCTTCCTCTTACTGTTTCCGTGGTGTGCCTTGTCATTGTCTCTCCTCCTCTTCTCTGCTGGGGCTCTGGCCTTCTGGTTCATTTCCTCTTCAGTCTTGATGAATTGGTCGGCGAGCTTGAGGAAGGCGGTGATGTCCTTAGGCTTGTTTGCTACCACGTGCCACTTGAACTCCCGGTGGGTGACTCCTCTTTTGGCCGCGGTGAGGGATCGAGAGGCAGGTGTCGTTGAAGCGCTTGATGTAGCTCTGGATGAACTCTCCCTCTTTTTGGATGATGCTGAGAAGGCTTTCCTGTGACCTCGGACACTTCTTGCTAGTGATGAAGTGCAAGGTGAATGATTGCACGAACTGCGCCTAGCTCCGGATTGTCCCGGATGGGAGATTTCTATACCATGTGCGCTACCCCTTTGAAGGTCGTGGAGAAGGCGACACACATGCAGGCTTTGCTAGCTCCGGCAAGGTGCATTTGGGACTGAAAGGAGTCCACATGGTCATTCGAATCGAACGACCCATCGTACTTGTCCAGAGGGGGAATTTTAAAGCCCTTCGGCATTGGATCCATTAGGAGGTCAGGAGAGAGGGGAGATGGTACTGAAAGGAGGGTGCGGCCTTCGTGACTCCGGGGTCCGCTCTCGCCTTACCTTTGGGCTGCTCGGGCTGGTCGAACTCCGTGAGCTGTTCAGGGATTAGTGCATGGTGGGCTTTGGGACGCCGCCTCCGCTGCCTTTTGGCTGAGTTTGCGCTAGTGCAGGTTGTTTCGGTGTTGCCGGGTCGGGCCTTGGCCTGGTGAGAGTCTGACTGGAACTGGCATTCACGAGTTGAAGGACTTCGTATAGAGTTCGTTGCCAGGACTTTGAACCAATTGCTTGCCAATGAGGCTTCCGGTTGCACGTGCTGGGATGGACCGGCCTTGGTGAGGCGGGCCCTCCCCGACCTGCCTCGTTGTTGCGAGGCGGCGGAGGCTGTTGGTCCTCTCCTGCTGTGAGACGAGGCCTAGGAGGTCTTGCCCCTACGGGGAGGTTGGCTACTTCGGTGGCGATCGAACGACTACTGGTTCAACGGTGTTATGGGGCACCGCGGTTGGGTTGGCTACTGACTCTGTTGCAGCGCTGGGAATTGCTGCTGGTAGAAGTGACACAAGACTTGTTGTTGGTAATGCTGAAGTTGTTGGACTTGCTGCATCTGGGCTTGCATGACTCGTATGCACTGCACTAAGTCACCAAGCTGGCTCTGCCCCATCGCGGGGGGGACCACGGCGGGTTCAGCGAAGGTGGTGTTCACTGCAGAAGGGAGTGGGGAGTTCACAGCTTTGGCGACCTAGGGTAGGTCCAGCGTGGGGATTCTGAAGGCGTTGAGGGGTATAGTAAACTGTCCAATAGTGGGAGCTTGGAGGTGCCCTCCAGAGGTGTTTGTTCTGTTGTTAAGCCCGACGTTGCTAGAAGACGCCATTGATGCTGGTGAAAGTTTGGTAGAGAAGCCCTTTGAAACGATCCCACAGACGGCGCCAATTGATGATGCGCAATCCGACCACTCCTAGTTG
Organism: Nelumbo nucifera; assembly: GCF_055504915.1. NCBI lineage: Eukaryota > Viridiplantae > Streptophyta > Magnoliopsida > Proteales > Nelumbonaceae > Nelumbo > Nelumbo nucifera. The sequence goes on from NC_142654.1 coordinate 55,469,476, forward strand.
GAAGTGACGAGGCTTCTAATTTGCGACAGGCAAGAGATACCTGTAAGAAGGACGAAGGGACTCGAGGTTGAATACCCGGCGGGGACTCTCCGATGCTTAAGTTAGAATTTGGTAGCGAGCTGAGGGAGAATAAGTTTTTGCAAGAAGATGAGAAAGCTAGAGAGTGGAGAATATGCGATACCTTTGCTTCTGAGGGGTCAGAGTGCCTATATACTGGCGTCTGACGGGTTCGGTGGGGTTGATCCCGAATCCCTGCTGTGGCGATCCGCTATCAGGTCGTACCTCGGAGTGGCTGGCCGTTACTGTCAGGGCTGAGAGTAGGCGGGCTACAGTGACCGTTGCATGGTACGGTCCCTTCAGCCAGAAGACAACCTGTAGGTGTGACGCCGCCAAGTGGGAGACTGGGGCGCAGCCTTCTGAATTGGCAGACGCTGCATCGTCAAGCGAGGGACGCGGGAGCAGTCTGGCAGGTACGGCTTTGTAAGGTGAGAAACTTCCCGTGAAAAGCCGAACCACCCTGTAGCGAGCTACTCTATGACGAGCTACTGGTGGCGTGGCGAGGTGATTCTGTCTGAGGCGAGTTGTCTTTGAGGTGGCCCACTTGCTTGGGCCTGGAGCGAACTTGTTGTTCCAGTTCGTGTATTGGGATGAACTTAGCTCGGAGTGTAGCTCGGGACACCGGCGTGCTTGAGCTCGATCTATGGCAAGCTGATACTTGTTGAGATGTCACCTGCGTCGAGTCATGCCCACGTGCCGGTCCGCCTATGCCGAGCTGCCGTAAATGCTGAGTCACACACACGTATCACCTGATTAGGAGGTCGTGCCAAATCACCCTTCATCAATTACATTATTCATAGAATCATGAAATCCATTCTGCTTTTTGACTCCCACAGATCAATCCAAACATAACCTTGTTGTGATTCTTGAAAACCCATATGAGTGTCATGCCATGCCAAGTGCTTTGGTTGAAGTTTGAAGGTTAGGATTTAAAGTTGATGACAATTGTCCATGGTTGGACAAACCTTCATCAATAGGAGGCCTAGGATGCCTTGAAGTTGATGATGGAGAAATATGTGAATAGGAGTTTAAAGTGTGAACTCAACTAATTTGAAGGAAGAAAATAAATCATATGGGGTAGGAGTTTAAGTGTGAACTCAACATATTTGAAGCAAAAACCCAGGATATTTACCTAGTACAACCCTGCGTCAGGCAAGCCTATTCTATTACCTCTTTCCCCACCCCTGCTCTTGCTAAACCATCTGCCACCATATTTTCACTCTAGGAACCCAATTGAATGAGGAATCACAGTTTGATAGTCCCCTTCTCCTACAACATCTTTCCACCCCTACTGTTGTATCAATTCTAAACCTTGAATCAGTGCTAACAACTCTGCCCTCAGAGAGATACCCTGTCCTGTTGGGCCTGTAAAACTGAGAATAACAGTGCTTTGCTGATCTCTTACTACACCCCCTAACCCAGACGGCCCTAGGTTCCCCAGACAACACCCATCAAAACTGAACTTAATTACACCCGCTTTAGGAGGATTCCAATCTAGCACTCTTTGTTGTTTTCTAACCTGAAAAGTAGCCAAAGTTTGCCATCCCCTTAGCAAATCATTCATGGAAACTCCCTTGAATTCCTCTATTCCTAGTGTCCAATGTGTCACCCTAATTATTGTTAACTCTAACATCTCTTCAACAGACTTGCAGTTTTCCTCAAACAGTCTTGCATTTATTTCAGCCCACAACCCCCACAAAATTGCCCCTCTAAACACTTCCAAAGGACCTTTTGTCTCTGAGTAGTAAAACTAATGAAATCTGTCTTGAATAGGTCCACAACCTCCCTTGGTGCAACCCGACTCTTTCTCAATAAAGACAAAAAATGCTTCCATGATTGATCTGCAAAGGGACAGAGCAAAACCAAGTGGTTGGTGGACTCCCCACTCTTCAAGCACAACACACACACACACATGAGACAAGTGCCAGTTCTTCCATTTCTTTTGAAGCCTCTCTTGGGTATCTATGATTTGGTTGGCAGCTTCCCAACAGAAAATCTTGACTTTGGGGGGAATCAGACTAAACCACAATTCTCTAGAAAGAAAGGAAGGAGGCTCAAGTGTAGGAAGAAAGTTTCTAAAGAAGGAAGAGAGTAAACTTTTAACATTGGGTGACCAAACTCTCTCATCACACCCTGCAGGGAAATCTGCACATCTTTGAGTAATTCAAGCAAACATAGGCTTCAAAATCTCTCAGAGGTCTTCTTAAACCCAAATGCAATACCAACCTAGTACTTCCTAGGTTAGAATTTCAGCTAAAGTTTTGTCTCTGAAGTTGGATAAGTTATAAATTCGAGGAAAAGGGAGACAAAAAGGAGAATGTCCCCTCCACAGGTCCTCTCAAAACTTGACCTTTCATCTTGTGACGGCACCATATCTCATATGTTGAAAAAAAATTGACAAGTAAAGACAGATCACTTTTGATGGGCTTCTACATTAGGCACCCTAGTTGGTACAGTATCCCAACCATTTGGGTGTACCCCATAAATGCTTTTAATAACTGATGCCACAATGCTCAGTCTCTTTAGGGAATCTCCGTAATTAATCTTCCTATCCCCAAACCCCTCATTATCTAGATTTGCAAACCTCTTCCCACTTTAGGAGATGGTTTTTATGAAAATCCCCACCTGAATCCCACAAAAAGTTCCTCATTAGTCTTTCTATTTCTTCCACCACTTTAAGAGATTTGAAAACTGAAAAAAAGTAAGTTGGAAGATTAGAAAGAGTAGACTTAAATAAAGTGACCTGACCCCTTTTGAGATATAATTCTTTTTCCATGAAGCTAACTTTTTCTGAAATCTCTCTAACACCTCACCCCAGAATTCCTTGAAGGGATGAGAGATCCATCGTATGGACACTCAAATCTTACGGAATAAAGGGGCAAATTTCAAAAATTTTTCTCTCCCTTTCAACTAGGAATCACATTCCCTATTTAGAAAATCATATTTTCAAGAATCAATCTTGAACCATAAGCTGAACCAAATTTGAACCAAAAGGAGTAGGAGAGGATTATACCTGATACGGAGAAAAAGTATCTCCCAACGAAGGTGTTCATGCCCAAGGAAGGATCCAAAGATTGCTCCCACTAAAGATGGCGCAGTGCAGGATGAAGTAGAATCAACAGTATTATTCTCCAAGAATTCTGTCCTTCGCAAGAAATAGTAGGATGGCACGTGAGCACAACTTCCTATCAATTCTTTCTCAAAGAATTGATGTCAAGATCGAATCTTGACTTCTCCCACAACTGGAGATCGAACTGGATGTCTGCCAGTTGCAGGAAAGAGGCGGCATCTTTGCAGGGATTGCAGAAATCTTTCTTCTGTGATTTCAGCTTTGAAGAGGATCTAATTATGTGATTCTCTTAAAAGCTGCCGCCCCCTCCTGCTTCTGTAACCCTAAAAGATCAGCTCCTAATTGGATTAGGAGCTGCTGATCCAAATCATATTTGGATCAGACCTCTCTTTAGGTGATAAGGATAAACCCTTATCTTATTTGCAGATTAGATCAACTTTCTCCTAATCTCATTAGAAGGTTTCTAGATCTGAATCATATTTAGATATGGACTCTCTGAGTGGATAAGGTTAAGACCCTATCCTATTTGCTGACCCATCTCAGAATTCACCCATATTTAACTTATTAAATAAGTCCAGTTTGAAATGGGCTTTAGGCCCATTAAGCTTATGTGCTCACTTAACCTTCCTAACAGCTGCCCAGTTGGGCTTCCTTGTATGGCGTGGTACCCAAGAATTGATTTACACATCAGCCACATGGGTTCGGCCTAGCCTTTGTTACAAGGCCTGGCCGAATACACTGTTATGGACAATGCACCCCCTGAAACCCATCAAATGGGTTCTATGGGCCCAACACTTACCCTAAGTGGTCCCTGGGCCAAGCCACCTTGTAACACCCAGGGACTGTGGGCAGATGCAAGATTAGCCCATCAGGTATTATCCTCAATGGTCTTACACTTAACCTCTCAGACCTTAATGATCAAACACTACCCGAAAAGAGAGGACCTCTCCCTCGGTTGCAAGGAACAGTGTTGCACTCTACTTATATGGATCCCAGGATTTAAAACCTTTTTGCAAACATTTTAGAAACCATAATATATATATTTTTTATATCTCATATAAAATATACTTTGCAAAACAAATCTCAATGATTGAAATCGGCTGCCGGCAGTCTTGGTTTCCATCAGTGAGAGTGCACCCCCGATCATTACCTTTGTCCGACAAAGGGGATGATCCTGTCACTATGATCACCCACTCAAATGAATTCTCACACTGTCCCAACATACCCAAGTTTTGATTCCCGTTAAGGATCTCACTGATTGGTGCATCAAAGATAGCCCAATCCGACACCCAGTGCAGTATCATAATCGAGTCTAGGGGTCGGGTGTAACTTTCCAGTTTTGCCCATTAATCTCCAAGGTCTAGGGCA